>NC_134818.1:18642692-18732692 GCF_046742065.1 Oratosquilla oratoria | reverse complement strand
TCCTTCAGATGAATAAAATCGTCTGACGACAGCTGATCAAATATCTATGACTGATGTAGTGTAGTGTAGTGTAGTGTAGGGCTTATGGTCTCTTGTAGTCCCCGCATTCTTATGTTCTTATGTTTTGCTATTTGCCCCATTGACTGATTGTCTTAATCAGTCAATGGGGCTGATAGCAAAACATAAGAACATAAGAATGCGGGGGACTACAAGAGACCATAAGGCCTACACTAGGTAGTTCCATGTGCCTTACCCTCTGTCATCCCTATCCATGAAGTTATCTAATCATCTCTCAACACAACCAAATGCTTCAGCGCTCACTACATGGTTACTAAGTCTATTCCATTCGATAACCACTCTGTTGGCAAGCCAGTTCTTGCCTCTTTCCGTCTAGATTAAACAATGAGCAAACCCTACTGAACTTGAACACAACTGAACGCGGTGCTCCCATCACCAGGACTGAGTTCTAAGAAGTCTTCCAAAAATAAATGAATAAATAGACAAATGAATAAATGAACAAATAAATCAATAAATCAATAAACAAATGAAAATAATAAACTACGTAAGATGAATGAAAATTAACATAGAGCTAACAGACGAACAAAAATGAATAAAAAAAAGTTATAAATAAAGAAATAAACAATGTGGTACATCAAATGCTAACTTCACTAAAATCACTTTGGGAGTCCACCAGACAGAGACTTCAATGCCGAAGAATGGGTTGGGGTGAAGGTAGCTCCAGAGGATGGCACCTCTCCGGCTGAATAAAATCGCCCGGTACTAACCATAATCAAATCACGAGGAAGCCATGCCCGCCAAGGCCCCGGAGGGTTCCTGTTGGCGGACAAGGAAGATAAACAGCCGCCGAGGGAAAGGAGGACGCGCGAACTGAGGTCGACGACATCTCTTCCATGAAGGGGAAGAGGAAGAGGAGGAGGAGGAGGAGGAGAGGGTGGAACGGACACGGGGGTAGAGATATGGAAGGGAAGAGGGAGAGGAAGAGGGGGGAGGAGGAGGAGGAGGTGGTACGGACACGGGGTAGAGAGACGGAAGAGGAAGAGGTGGGTGGGAAGAGGAAGAGGGATAGGAGAGGTAGACATATAGAGGTGAAGAGGACAGGGAGGAGGAGGAAAAGTAGGAGGAGGAGGAAGGAAAGGAGGACTAGGAGAATAGGAGAATAAAGAGGAAGAGGAGGAGGAGGAGAAAGATGAGTAAGAGAAGGAGGAGGAGGTGTATAGGAGAAGAAGAGAGAGTAAAAGAAGTAGGAAGAAGATTAGGAGGAGGAAGATAGGAGGAGAAGAGAGAGCATGAGAAAGAGGTGGAGGAGGATAGAAGAAGAAAGAGTAGGAGGAGAAGGAGGAGAATATGAGAAAAGAACAAGTAAGAAAAGGAGGAATAGGAGGACGTGGGTAGAATAAGAAGAAACAGCAGAAAGAGGAGGAGGAGGAGGAAAAGGAAAAAGAGGAGGAGGAGAGAGAGGAGGAGGAGAAGGAAGAGGAGGATAGAATAAGAAGGAGTATGAGGAGAAGGAAGAGGAGGAGGAAGAGGAGGAGGAAAAGGAAGAAGATAAAAGAAGAAATAGTGGGGGAAGGATGATAAGGACAATAAGATGAGAATGAGGAGCAGGAGTTTGAGGAGGGATAAGAGGAGGAGGAGGAGGAGGAGGAGGAGGAGGAGGAGGAGGAGGAGGAGGAGGAGGAGGAGGAGGAGGACGACGATGGAGGAAACGGGAAAAATTGAGGGTATGAAGAGACAGAGTGAACAAGAAGATGATGATGGCACAAATAATACTTTCAGACAAAATAGCAAATAAACTTCAGAAGTGCCCCATAAGAAATGCGTTGCACACAGAACAGGTCAAATACAGAATGCGTTTAAGACGAATCAACAAGAAAAGCACGTCTTTTGGGAAAATATGGATTAGAATTATAGTGGACAGACATGGAAGAAAAGAAGAAAGAATTTTGCATATGTCCATTTTTCAAAGGAAATGGGGGAAGCGTTAGAAGCGGCCGGTGGGAAGAGGGAGAGAGGGGAAAGGTGGGGAAGAGGAAAGGGGGACAGGGAGCGGGAATAGGAGAGAAAGAATGGGAGGGGGAATGAAAGGGGTTGAGGAGGAGAAGGAGTGAGAAAGGAGGAAGGGGGAATGAGAGGGGTTGAGGAGGAGAAGGAGGGAGAAAGGAGGAAGGGAGAGGGAATGAGAGGGGATGAGGAGGAGAAGGAGGGAGAAAGGAGGAAGGGGGAATGAGAGGGGTTGAGGAGGAGAAGGAGGGAGAAAGGAGGGAGGGGGAATGAGAGGGGTTGAGGAGGAGAAGGAGGGAGAAAGGGAGGAGGGGGAATGAGAGGGGTTGAGGAGGAGAAGGATGGAGAAAGGAGGAAGGGGAATGAGAGGGGTTGAGGAGGAGAAGGAGGGAGAAAGGAGGGAGGGGGGATGAGAGGGGTTGAGGAGAAGAAGGAGGGAGAAAGGAGGAAGGGGGAATGAGAGGGGTTGAGGAGGAGAAGGAGGGAGAAAGGAGGGAGGGGGAATGAGAGGGGTTGAGGAGGAGAAGGAGGGAGAAAGGAGGGAGGGAGAATGAGAGGGTTGCTGAGGAGAAGGAGGGAGAAAAGAGGGAGGATGAGGAAAGGGGATGGGATGAGGTAAGGGTGAGGTAAGAGGGAAGTGAGGGGGAGAGGGGGAGAGGTGTTGAGGGAAGGGTAAGCGAAACGAGACTAGATAAAACAGATGAAAAATAATTGGGTTTTTTTTTCAATGATTTCAAGGGACGTCATTAGACGAAAAGTTAGTGTACAATAATCTCGAAAAAGGAAAAAAAGGGGGAAGGAAAGCAGGAATGACTACATAATATGAAAGTGAAAATGAAACGAAAAATAAGATGCAGAACGAAGTAGAAGGGAAAAAGATGAAAGAGGACAAAAGATGAAAAGGGAGAAAAGGGAGGCGATGGAAAAATACAAAGAAAAGATAAGGAATACGCAAGAAGCTATTGATAATGAAAGAATTTGCATGAACGGCGAAATAGAAAACAAGAAAGAATAATCCCTCATCTCAAGAAACACCATCCATACTAGATGGTACCTTCCCTATCATACGGACTGCCGCCAGGCGAGTTCATTCATCTCCGTGACACCTTTCCCTTAGGTAGTGAAGGGATTAATCGCGGTGAATTCGATTTCGAAGGCTCTGCTTAATGGGGAGCTTCCGAAGAGCGTCTCTGCGTCTATAGTGGTTGAGGTCTTCCGAGGTCTTCGAAGTCTTCCGAAGTGTTCGAGGTCTTCAAAGTCTTCCGATATCTTCGAAATCTTTCGAGGTCTTTCGGGATCTTCGAAGTCTTCGAGGTTTTCCGATGTCTTCAAAGTCTTCGAGATCTTTGAAGACTTCATGGTCTTCGGGGTCTCCGAGCTCTTTGAGGTCTTCAAAAGTCTTCGAGGTCTTCGGGGTCTTCGGGGTCTCCGAGGTCTTTGAGGTCTTCAAAAGTCTTCGAGGTCTTCTGAAATGTTCGAGGTCTTCGAAGTCTTCCAAGATCTTCAAAGTCTTCGAGGTCTTCGAAGTCTTCGGGGTCTCCGAGGTCCTTGAGGTCTTCATAAGTCTTCGAGGTCTTCTGAAATGTTCGAGGTCTTCGAAGTCTTCCAAGATCTTCGAAGTCTTCGAGGTCTTCGAAGTCTTCGAGGTCTTCGAAATATTCCCAAGTCTTCTGAGATCTCCGTCGTCTTAAAAGTCTTCGAGGTCTTCCGATGTTTTTGAGATCCAGAGCTAGATAAGCACAAACGGCTTCTCTTTGGGGTGCTAATAGATGGAGAGCGAGGGTCCTTAAATCGTAGGTTCTGCCCATGCGGGTAAATCTTGAAGTAGTTGGAGTCTGAATGGCATTTTCCTTTTTCTTCTTCTTTTTCTTCTTTTTCGTCTTCTTTTTCTTTCTCTCCGTCTTTTCCTTCCTCTTCTTTTTCGTCTTTTTATGTGTCGTCTTTTTCTTCTTTTTATTATAATTTTCATTATTATTCGTCTCATTTATCTTTTTAGTCTTCTCCACTTTCTTTTTCGTCCCCTTCCTATTTTTTCTTCCACTTCATCTTTTTTGTTTAGTTCTTTTCTTTTTTCTTTTTCTTCGTCTTCCCTTTTTTCTTCGTCTACGTCTTTCTCTTCGTTTTTTCGTTCCTCTGTTTTCATTATTATTGTCGAGGTTACTTGGCAACGGAAGATCACTCAAATCATAGACATAGACAAAGTGAAAATAATTCTATATCTATTCCGCTGCGCAGTGGTGGTGCGCAGTGGTGTGGTGCGCAGTGGGGTGTCTCTCCTCGCTTGAATAAAATCACCTGGCGGCAGTCAGAACAAGTGAACGTGTCGTGAACACCATTGGAAGGGTTAATGAAACCAAGCATTAGCATTTCGCAAGCAATAACCAGCGCTTCTACCCTTGGCGCCAAGACATCGCTGAAGATGTGGAGTCACAGAGATGGTAAAGGAGATTATCTGGCCCATTAGCCCTCAAAGGTGCCTCTCTAGGCTGAATGAAATTGCCTGAGTTTAGCAACAACAAAATATCAAAAGAGGGTACTTGGCTTCAATGAAGGGAGGAAGGTAGCAGGTAGGATTTTTTTTTTTTTTTTTTTTTTTTTTTTTTTTTTTTTTTTTTTTTTTTTTTTTTTTTTTTTTTTTTTTTTTTTTTTTTTTTTTTTTTTTTTTTTAAGGTGGTGGTGGTCTGGAGAATAGCCTTCGACCATAAAAGAACACAGCGTGGCTCTGGTCCATAAGGGTATCACTAAAGTCCCCCTAATGTATTGCACATTACAAAAACGTAAACACTCGACACTCTATAGGTGGTAAAGAGCTCAGGACTTCTTGGAGGAAGGGACACAGAGAAAGAACAGATGAAGAATAGTATTTGCCCAACGAAAGAGATCGTAGTGAGTTGGTTTCGGTCTTTGTACGAATAATATGACCCCGGTTCGAGCTTTCCAGCTACCAGTGACTGCCAACTGCCCACTCCCTCCCCCCCTCTCTCTCTCTCTCTCTCTCTCTCTCTCTCTCTCTCTCTCTCTCTCTCTCTCTCTCTCTCTCTCTCTCTCTCTCTCAACCTTATGTAAGACGGCAGCATGAGATTGTGCACAAGGATAAAAGCGCCGGTAAAATACAACCAATAACAAGAACAACTCTAAGGCTGGTGTCACACTGCCCGGCGCCACCGCTGCGGCTTGTTGTTGGCTACAGCAAAATCTCCCTTATGAGTCATCAGACTCGAAAGGTATCGCCAAGTGATTTGATTAAGCTAATTGAAGTTGACCATCATCCGGCCGTATCCGGCGCCGCCGTACAGTGTGACACCAGCATAATACTCAAGTTTCAGGGCCGATTCTGTACACCTGGAAATATGTCCACCCTGGCCTTGATGTGAGAAGCACGCTCGAGTCTTGGACCTCATTGACGATACTTGGAAAGCTGCACAGTGTCAGCGTGACCAACAGCTGAGGCTGATTAAAAGCGGCCTAGTGAGGAGTGACAACAGTCAGCATCCGCACAGATAAAAAAAAAATATATTTATATATATATATATATATATATATATATATTTCTATATATATATATATATGTGGTTGTGTGTGTGTGTGTGTGTGTGTGTGTGTGTGTGTGTGTGTGTGTGTGTGTGTGTGTGTGTGTGTGTGTGTGTGTGTGTGTTATATGTACTGTATATCTATATGTATACTTATATATATATACACACATATATATATATATATATATGTGTATATATATATATATATATATATGTTGTATATGTACATTATACATATATATATATATATATATATATATATATATATATATATATATGAAATAGATAAATAAATAGAAATATATAGAAAATAAATAAGAACAAAAATCCGAAGTAGCTTCAGTGGTGAGTGACAACAACCAACTTCCACACAGCTTTAAAAAAAAATCACTCTCACCCTTCCAAAATGGCGATATACCTACTACATTTTGTTCTGTCTACTTAATTGACTCAAATGGTGAACACACCCGACAGCTGATTTAAATCACCTGACGCAAACCAGATCAACGCTTCATGTGGAGCGGGAGACACCGATAACGAGGGCTGGAGGTTGACTTAAGAGAAGGAGATGATTAGTTAAAGACAGGAGAGGGATAAAGACAAGGATAAAGGGAAGGAAAAGAAAAATGCTGAGAAGGAGAAGAAGGAAGAGGGAGGAGAGGAGAAGGAGGCGGTGGGAGGAGGAAGAGGGAGGTAGGGGAAGGGAAGAGTTGAAGGGGAAGAAAGGGGAGACGGAAGGGGAAGGAAGAGGAGGAGAAGGAAGAGAAGCAAGAAAATGAGGAAGGAGGAAGAGGAGGAGGACAAGGAGAAAAGGAGATGGGAGGAAGGAGGAAGAGGGAGGAGGAGGAAGAAGGAGAGAGGAAGAAGGAGGAGGAAAAAGGAGGAAGGAAGAGGAGGGAGAAAGAGGAGGAAGGGTTAAGAGGAGTAAGGAGGAAGAGGAAGGAGGAAGATGAAAGAGGAGGAGAAAGAGGAGAAGGAGGAGGGGAGGGAAAAAGGGGAAGGAGAGGTGGGAGGAAGATGAGGAGAAAGAGGAAGAGGAAAAGAAGGACAGGGAGGAGGAGCAAAGGAGCAAAAGGAAATGGAGGAGGAAGAGAGGAGGTAGCACGAGGAACAGGAAGAAGAAGAGAAAATGAAAGAAGACGAGGAAAGGAAAGAGGAGGAGGAAGTAATAAAGGAGAGGGAAAGGAAAGAGAAACAGAGCGAGGAGGGAGATGAGGAGGAGTAGGAAGAGGAGGAGGAAATGAAGAAGAGGAGGAGGAGGAGGAGGAGGAGCAGGTGGATGGAGAGGAGGAATAGGATGATGATGAGATAATAGGAAGAGGAGAAGGAATTAATGGGAAGGAGAAGGAAGAGGAGGAAAAGGAGGGGGAGGGGAGGAGGAGCAGGAGGAGGAGCAGCAAGAGGAGGAGCAGGAGGAGCAAGAGGATGATGATGAGAAAATAGGAAGAGGAGAAGAAATTAATGGGAAGGAGAAGGAAGAGGAGGAAAAGGAGGGGGAGGGGAGGAGGAGCAGGAGGAGGAGCAGGAGGAGGAAGAGGAGGAAGAGGAGGAAGAGGATGATGATGAGAAAATAGGAAGGTGAGGGAATTGATGGGAAGGATGAGGAAGAGGAGAGAGTGTTAGAGAAATAAAAGGAGAAAAAAGTCGAGGAAGACAAAGAAGAGAAAGAAGAGAAAGAAGAGAAAGAAGAGAAAGAAGAGAAAGAAGAGTGGAAGGAGGAGAGGGAGAAGAGAAAATTATGGCCAAGAAAGGGAGGAGGAGAAGTAGGAGGAGGAGAAGTAGGAGCAGGAGGAGGAGGAGGAGGAGGAGGGTAAGAAGAAAGAGAAGAACAGAGAAAGAACTGGAGGAGGAGGAGGAGGAGGAGGACGAGGAGGAGGAGGGTAAGAAGAAGGAGGAGGAGAAGTAGGAGGAGGAGGAGGAGGAGGAGGAGGAGGAGGAGGAGGACGAGGAGGAGGAGGGTAAGGAGAAGGAGAAGAAACTGGAGGAGGAGGAGGAGGGTAAGAAGACAGAGAAGCAACTGGAGGAGGAGGAGGAGGAAGAGGAGGAAGAAGAGAAGAAGGAGGAGAGCCGGAGGCAGGAGTATGATCTGTCAGCGAGGGGCAGTCGAGCCTGAAGGAAGAAAAGAAGAAGACAGTGAAGACATGCACGAAGAAGAGTGAAGATGAAGGAAGAGAAGACCGGGAAGGAAGTGGAAAAGGGTGAAGAAGAAGAGGAAAAAGGGGTAGGAGGAGGAGGAGGACAAGGGGCAGGATGCGGGAGAGGAGGAGGAAGAAGAAGAGGAAGAAGATGAGAAGCTGAAGGAATAAGCAGATGTGGATCATGAGAGGATGAGAAGGAAAATAAGAAGGAAAAGCAAAAGGAAAGGGGGAAAAGGGAAGAGGGAGAGGAGAAGGAGAAGGAGAAGGAGAAGGAGGAGGAGGAGGAGGAGGAGGAGAGAAGAGAAAAGATCGAAAGAAATTTATTTAAGCGAATAAGACGGCGGACATGGAGGAGGGATAGACGGAGGAGAAGGAGGAGGAGGAAGAAAAAGAGGAGGAGGGGGAGGAAGAGAAAGAGGAGAAAATCCTCCAGCTTAGAACAACTCTATACCTGGTCATGGAGGTCACGCAGCCACCATAACACTCCAGGTAAAGGTGGCAGCTTTTTACAGAAGAATCGGTTTCATGTTTCAAAGATTTTACACCGAGAGGCGCTTGGCTGCGTCCAAGGTCCTACTCACCTTTGCCTTATGTCCTCAGACTTCCAGGGCAAGCTGGAGACAAGGACAATTTCATCACTTGGTTGTAGGAAAGGTCCCCGGTTGAACGAGACTTAGAATGATTAAGACCCCAGAATGGGTAGTATTCCCCTTTAATGCAAAAAAAAAGACCCATTAGTTGAATAAAATCGAATGTTAAAAGCCATAATCAAATATCCGAGTTCCTCAAACAGGTCAAAGGCTTTAGCAAGGGTGACACAAACAAGGTCATCATATATATACAGGGTGACGCAAACAAGGTCATCATATTAAGACAGGGTGACGCAAACAAGGTCATCATATTAAGACGGCAGGACAGGATTCGTAGTAATGGATTTAAATTAGACAAATTTAGGTTTACGAAGGAAATACGCAAAAAATTGTTTACCAATAGAGTGACTAATGAATGGAATAGACTTAGCAACCATGTAGTGAGTGCTGAAACTATCGGTTGTTTTAATAGAAGGTTAGATAACTTTAAGGATAGGGATGATAGGTGGTAATGGACATGGTACTACCTAGTCTAGGCCTTAGGGTCTCTTGCAGTCTCTTTCATTTTTGTGTTCTTATGTAAGCGAATGAATAAGCCTTTCCGTACAGAGGGTCATGTTTCCTTTTCATCTGACCTGTCGCCAGGCAATTTTATTCAATTGCATGTTACCTCTTGGCTAACAAAGGAATTGATGAAAAGACGCTGAATGTTCCCACGGTCGAGTTACTAAGAAAACCAACTACCAACATGTATCACCCAGATGAATCCATTTCAGAGAAAAAAAAAAAAAAAAATCTTCGACTTGAAAGCCTCTGAGGACAATGAAAAGTTGCAAAAATTATGATCGAGGGAAAGCGTCTCATTTGAAACCTATTGAATGGTCGAGTCTTCGTTCGGTCGAACAAATTCGACAATTTTAGATTTAGAATTCCATTTCTCACCTCGACCCATCAGAAACCACGACATTCCGTGAAAAGTCGGTCTAGACGTATACCGCTTCTGTCGACCTAACGTTGGACGTTTATTTCACGCTTAATCTAACTATAAAGCTTGCAAATTATGATTTAACTATAAAACAAAGTCTCATATATGAATGTCGGTAAATACGTTCAGATTTGTTCACTGTTGTTAGACGATTTCATTCAATAAGAAAAAAGCCCCGAATACTTTGAATCATTTATCTTGAATAGAATATCAAAAATATCTAGTTTCCATTATCAGATAGATCAATACAAACATATGTCAGTTCTTCAAGTTTTTGATCTAGTTATTGATACTATTATAGCTAAACAAGGCGAGCACAGCCCCTGGTCAAGAAGTTATGTTTTCTAGTTCTCTTATCCCTTTCTACTTGTTCTAGAATTAAGGAATATCATTGTTCGAACTATTATCCACATTACAGATGTGTCTAGAAAAGGGAATTTTTTTTGTAGATATACAAAAAAAAAGTGAAAAAAAAAATTTAGTAGTTCAATGTTTTAAAAGAATGTTAAAAAAAAAATCACATTGACCGGATACTCGCTGGCCGACCCGATTAGAGCGTCGCTACTTGCGACGGAGGTCGAGGTGACGGTGGTTCGAATCCTGCCGCGAGCGAGTTGGACCAATGACATGGTTCATTAAGTTCCACGCTACAAAGTCCTCTGTGAGGGGCACCGTTCTAGCCTCCTGATGGTGAGGAGTTCGTGATGTTACAACGAATCATCTCATCAACCCTGCCGTTGGAGGACGAGACAAACCTTCAAACGACATGTTAAACAAAAGAGGACAACACAGACATATAAAGCAAGTTTTAACCAAAAAATTCCTTCCCATCCCGAATATTGAATTAGATAAACGAGCTTCACCCAAAATCCCTTTGCTAATAACGAGATTCAAAGATAAATAGAGGATTAGGAACGTGTGTGATTGATCGACTGGAATACAAAGAAGGCAGTGGTTATCTCTAATGTAAACTGAATTGAGCAAAAACTGTCTCCTTTACGTATACATGTCCATTACTTGTACTACGTTGATTATTATGATGGACATATCCACTAGAGTATATCCTGACTTTTCGACAATTTCATTAAACAGGTTTCAACAAGTCTTGATAGGTAACAAGTCTTGATAGGTCTCAACAGGTCTCGACATATTAAGACATCGCTCAGACCCGAGCTAACACTTTATCTAAATAATGATATACCCTGATGTTTGACATAATGTACACTATAAAGTGCATTAAGACAGTGGAAGTGTTAGGGTGAAGAGAGAGAGAGAGAGAGAGAGAGAGAGAGAGAGAGAGAGAGAGAGAGAGAGAGAGAGAGAGAGAGAGAGAGAGAGAGAGAGAGAGAGAGAGTGAAAGAGAGAGAGTGTGGGGTGGGGTGGGAGTTAGAGTGGAATAGAGGGCTCTTTTATATGCAACTATGTACAACTGGTTTTGATTTGTAAGTGTTGAACCTGTAATGTATTTGTACTTTGTTGGCTACATCATCATGAACGCATTCTGTATGATTCACTGCCTACAGGGTTATCACACTAGTCTACTTTTCCTTCAACAGTTGGGGCAGATATGCGGCCGACAGCTTTAGGGAAGGAATCTGATATACTGAAGGGAAATCATTTCCCTCCAGTATATCAAGTGACACTCAATGTATATTTGCTGAGAAAACAAAATAGTTTGTCAGAGTGGTTTTACACAGGGGGAAAAGTTCTGGAAATGGACGGAACTGCCGATTAGTCGGAGGTTGGCGGAAAAATAATAGCCCGGTGCGATAACTCCTTAACCCAAGATAACTTCAATGGATCCTTAAAGCAATGTCATTCTGGGTAACAGCCGTGGACTTTCCATTTACAAACTGAGTGTAAGACTTTTTACAAAAAGAAAGAATAAAAACAAAGAGAAACACAAGAGGGAAAAAAATAAAACTTCCTCAAGTGATCTCTAAATATGATTTATCGTAAAATGAAATATATTTCTATGCATGAAATGTGAAGAAATTCAAAACTGGAAAAACCGTTGCACTCACCATTCAAGCCAGACTTGGACAGTCCCTAGAAATAAACAAATAAACAAAATGAAATGTATGAATATACAAGTAGATAAATACTCAAATAAATAAAATATCGATAAATAAATAAGAAATATACAAATACATACATGAGTAAATAAATAACATACAAACACTTCTAAACGGGAGAGAATTGTGAACACCTACAAGCATTACACATATAGATGAAGAGCATATGAATTGACTGAAGAGACCACACGACGCAAGAGAAATTGAGAAAAGAAATCAAGCCTGTAGGTACAAAGGTATGCAGAAAGAAAATAAATGTGGGAAGACACGATGAAAAAAGTTCTGTAGTGATGTTGTTATATGTATTTTTACTATTAAGTACTCTCCGCTCCTGGTGGTGGTGGTGGTGGGGGGGGGAGTCAATGTTGTGATGTTGTAATAAGACTGAAATGCGTAGTTAGCATGTGAGTAATTGTGCCCTCTTTTTTGCGTCCTTAAACTTTGTATGCATTTATGCAAATGCCCCAATGCTATGTGACACGATGGCATATTACACAAGCTTATAATATCCCAGATGTACCCAGTTACTTTTGTTTTCCTGTACACATTGTAGAATTCAGGTGCTCTATATATGTACGCACGTTCATAACACAACATAAATATATATATATATTATATATATATATATATATATATATATATATTTATATACTGAATATAATAGATATGTCCTATGACGTCAGGTTAGATCTAACAAACCTATATCCCTGGGAGGTCCAATACAAGCATTACCTACGGCCAGTGCTGACGGATGCATTACTCTGTGTCACTTGATGATAACTGTATTTCCTATCTTATCGTGGGCTTAGCGTTAGTCAAGTGATTTCAACACTTGTCCTTAAATACACTCAATAAAAACCACGCCACTATCATCAAGAAGACAGAGATAGATAGATAGAGAGATAGAGAGAGAGAGAGAGAGAGGGAGAGAGAGAGAGAGAGAGAAAGAAAGAAGATAAACATGAAGGATGAAGAGGCACAGCCCTGAATCACTTTTGGTCGTTATTCTTTTCATTTATGTTGCTTATCAGTTTCATCAGCAGGATGAGTGGTTCCGTCCTTCCCCTCTTATTTCTTTGGATCAAGACCATGGAAACTCGAACCGCCGGGTCATTTAGTTGTACGGGTGTCATACAAGTTCATGAGTGTGTAAAAACACATCCACCCACACCCACAAACACATAATTTGAAGCCAGTTATGATAAACTGGAGAGAAGGAGGCGGGAACCTACGAGCGTTGCTCTTTTCCTTTGTACTATAATTAGGCACACACACACATACATATACATGTGTGTGTGTGTGTGTGTGTGTGTGTGTGTGTGTGTGTGTGTGTGTGTGTGTGTGTGTGTGTGTGTGATTCACCTTGGTCTTTGGATCACGTGTTGGACTCGTGATCGACAGTTATTTCCCTCCCGGAAGAGAGCTCAGAGCTCGTATGACCGATCTATGGGTAATGCTATGACCTTACACGCACACACACACCCAACTCCCCGCCCACGAGAGTTGGAGTAACGACTCGAAGCGCGACACTGAAATAATTTCAGCCCTGGGCAGGATTCGAACCAGGTACCGCCGGTACCGCCGTACTGACAGTCTGGGACTCTACCAACCGCGCCACCGAGTCGTGTGTGTGTGTGTGTGTGTGTGTGTGTGTGTGTGTGTGTGTGTGTGTGTGTGTGTGTGTGTGTGTGTGTGTGTGTGTGTGTGTGTGTGTGTGTGTGTGTGTGTGTGTGTGTGTGTGTGTGATATCCAAGCCCCCATGGAGAGGGTAGTCAACCCGGCCCGGCAATTGGGTCGTCCTCAGACCCAAGAACCAAACGGCAGGGACGAGAAGAGCTTGCTTCGCTTTCTCTCTCCCCTCCCCTTTCAAACGATGAATCCAAATGTATGAACGCCTCCCTCTCCCACAATTCCTTCCCTCAGTTCCTTACCTTCCTCTTCCCCTCCTTCTTCCTTTCATTTTCTTCTTCCCCTTCTTCCTCTTTCTCCTTCTTCTTCCTTTCTTTCTCTTTCTTCTTTTCTTCATCCTCTTTCTTCCTTCTCATTTTTCTTCCTCTATCTTTTCCGTGTATCCCCTCCACTCGCTTATGTCGTACACCAACACAGCAATTCGACTATCACACTCTTCCTCTCTCCCCTCCGCTCTCTCTTTTTATCCCAGTTCCACTTCATTCACAGGAGATTCGACTACTACCCAGACAAAATTCTAAAATACAGGCCACCCAGCCCAAAGAGGAAAAATCCGATCCACGGAAAATAATATATGTAATGTATATGTATGTATGTATGTATGTATATGTAGTGTTCAATTTATTTTCTTACTTAAGTCGCCGTCTTGCAAACTCTTTGTCGCACTACTGACGACATGACGTAATATGAACCAGCAGTTACGCACAATCGTCGAGACGACAACTGCCCATATTCCCATTGGTCGTCCGTTTATCCAATCAACACAATGGAGCCTGGCAGTAAGACGAAAGACTGGGCACAATGAGAGCATCAACTTCCTTTACAGAATTTGTATTTAGGTCTATCTCTTTTTCATTTGCCAAATGCAGCCAATTGCAACATACGGCACCTAGTCTTGACTGAAGTGAGGAGACAAACCAAGACAGACAAACGTAGTCATGGAGCACCGAGAAAGGGTAAGACATGGCCAGGAAAAGGGTTGAAATAAGAAATTCTTTACTCCATGTAAAAATCCATCTTGTCGATATTTTTCCTTTTCTTTTTCGTATTCCTATCCTAAAATAAGAATCTTCCCTTGTCTATTCTTTACGTTGGTCTGAACATAGCAATCATGTCATCTTTTTTCTTTTCTCATATCAAAGGAAATTCGTTTTCTTTTCTTTTTCTTACATGGCATATTTGCCAAGCTAGGGTCACTTCGGGTGCAGTTCGCCTAAGCAAAATTGAAACATGTGAATAGATAGATAGATATACAGAGAGGGCGAGAGAGATAGAGAGAGAAAAAAATTGTCGTTATAAGCTAGTTTACTACCACTTCTATCCTAGAGACAGAGAGAGAAAGCGACCGAGAGAATATTATTTTTGTCGACTGTAATTTACCAGCGCTTCTATCCTATAGAGACGGACAGAGAGGGAGAGAGAGAGAGAGAGAGAGAGAGAGAGAGAGAGAGAGAGAGAGAGAGAGAGAGAGAGAGAGAGAGGGGGGGGGTGGAGAGGGGGAGGGGGTGGAGGGGTGGAGGTGTGGAGAAGGACACGATATGCAAATACCTTTTTTCAACAAGACAGTTTGTTTTTCAACATGACGGTTACGAGCTCGAAGTATGTTTCCCCTCCGGCCAAAGGGATAAAAAGCTTTGCTTAATGGCCTGTCCAAGGAGGAAATAGCGCCTACATATCGTAAATAAGACAAATAAAAGAAGTGCATACTTGGAGACCCGCTTCGACATTCGTAAGAAATATATGTAAGAAATATATATATGCAATATATATATATATGGCTTGTGAGTGGATTTGCGCGGTTGCATGAATTTGTTGAAATTGACTTTTGAATCGACATGACGTCATCCAACTCTCAGACATTCTGTGTATTTGAACCAGAACAAGACTTCTCCACCCATGTATTCAGGCGACTCGTCTCCTACGTGTGTATGTGTGTGTATTTACCTAGTTGTATTTTACGGGAAGGGGAGCTATGCTCGTAGTGTCCCGTCTTCATATCTCATTTTATCTAAACTGTTTTTAAATTCATGTATTGTTTTTGCACACACCACTTTCTCATCTGATTTGTTCCAAATGTCTATTACTCTGTGGGGAAAGCTGTTCTTTTTCAGATCTCTTCTATAACTGTCTTTCTTGTTTTTTTTTCTGTGTCCTCTTGTATTTCTATCATCCCATTTTATTAGATCCTCTCTATCAATAATTTCTATGCCTTTCATTATTCTGTAAATAGCTATCAAATCTCCTCTCTCTCTTCTTTGCTCTAGTGTCTGTAGTTCAAGTTTTGCTAGTCTCTCTTCATATGATAGTTTTGAGAGTGTTGGTGCCAATTTTGTAATTGCTTTGTATTCTTTCAAGTTTTTTTATACATTTTTTTTGTACTTGGTGACCACATCGTTGCTGCATATTCCAATCTTGGTCTTATCAGAGTGATTAGTATTTTCTTCACCATTTCTTCATTCAGGTATGTAAATGCCACTTTGATTGTTCTTATCAAATTATAAGTTTCTCCAAAAATCTTATTTATATGTTTCTCAGGTGACATATTATTCATAACAATGACTCCCAGGTCCTTCTCATTTTCTACTTTTTTATTCCTTCTTCTCCCAATTTATATGATCCTGTTATTCTGTTTTTGCTTTTTCCAAATTCCATTATACTACACTTTTAGTGTTGAACTCCATCTCCCACTTCCTACTCCATTCCCATACTTTATTTAGATCACTCTGTAGTGACTCACAATCTTCTTCCGTGTTCACTTTTTTTAATAGTTTTGCATCATCTGCAAAGCTCATATAACTTTCAATTTCTTCATCCATATCATTAATATATATAGCAAACATTATTGGGGCCAGAACTGTTCCTTGTGGAACACCACTTATTACTTCATCCCAATTTGAGTGTTTGTCTCTTATCACTACTCTCATTTTTCTTTCTTGTAAAAAGTCTTCCATCCATTTAAGCAGTTTGCCCTGTATTCCTCCTTCGGTTTCTAATTTCTTGAGCTTTTTTTAGGTCTAGAAATGCACAATCAGCCCATCCATCTCTTTCTTGTATTATATCTATTAGCCTTGAATAGAAACATATTAAATTGGTGACGCATGATCGTCCTTGTCTGAATCCAAATTGCCTTGGATATAGCACGTTGTTGTTTTCTAAATATTTTACCCATCTACTTTTGACAATTCTTTCACAAATTTTTGCTATTGTACTTGTTATAGAGACTGGTCTATAGTTGGTGGGGTCTTCTTTATTTCCCCCTTTATATATAGGTACTATATTTGTTTTTTTCCAATCTTTTGGAAATTTTCCTTCTTTCAAGGAACTGTTTATTACGCTGTGTATTTTGTCTGCCAGTTCATTCCTGCATTCTTTCAAAATCCAGTTTGCTATTTTCATCTGGTCCATGCGATTTTCTGACATCAAGATTACTCAAGTGTTTCATTATTTCATTCTTTGTTACTTCTATTTCTTTCATAGGGGGGACTTTCTCTTTCCATTCGATCTCACCAGGTTGTATGTTCTCCCTTGTAAACACTGATTTAAAATGCTTGTTCATAATTTCTGCCATTTCTATTTCCTCTGCATATTCAACTCCTCCTTGTCTTAATTTCTCTAATTCTTGTTTGTTTTTCAGTTTGTTGTTTACAAATCTGCAAAATAGTTTTGGTTGATCTTTACATTTTTCTATGACATCTTTTTCATATTTTCTCTTTTCCTCTCTGCACACTTGTACATATTCATTTCTATAACCGGTATATATTTTCCATTTTTCAGGTCTTTTGTCTTTCTTCGATTTTGTCCAAGCTTTATCTCTTTTGTCTTTTAACTCCCTACAACTTTTGTTGTACCAGTACTTTACATATTCTTTTTCTGGTTTTTGTCTTGGGACATACTTTTCCACTCCTTTTTTTATAAATTTTTGTCAAAATATTCCATTTCTCTTCCTCTGTTGTTTCTTCTTTGTATATTCTTTCCCATTTTTCTTTTTGAAAGAATTATCTTATTTTATCAAAGTTTGTTTTTTCATACATCATTCTTCCTTTTCTATATTGTTCATTTCTTTTCATGTATTTCTCCTCATTTAGTTCCAGTTCAATCAATATGTGGTCACTTTTACTTATTGGTGTCTTATATTCAATCTTTTCCACAATTTCAGGTTCAGATGTGATTATTAGGTCTAGTCTCGATGGTTCTTCTTCATTTCTATACCTAGTGTTCTCTTGTATCCATTGTGTCATTGTATGGTCAATAATCATCTCAAGTAGAACATTTCCCCATGAGTCGTCTCCACCCTTTACTGCCATCTCTTCCCAGCAGACTTTGCAATTAAAGTCGCCCATTATAACTATTCTTCCTCCATCTTCCATTATCTTATTTAATGTTATCTTTGTGTCTTCTAACATAATTTTATGTTCACTCTCTTCCCACGAGGCTGTTTTTGGAGGCACATGGTTTATTACAAACTTTCTGCTCTTCTTATCTCTGTCTTCCACTTCGATCATAATCATCTCTACTGTATTCTTTCCATATGTGACATACCTCACGTTTATATCCTTCTTAGTCAGGAACATAACTCCAGCCCCTTGTTTTGTCTCTCTGTTTCTAATTCAATAATTATATGCATTATGTCCTACACTGTTGGGTGGTAGTGGACCTTTAAATTTTGTTTCTACAATTCCCATTATGTCCGGTTCTTTTTCCTTCATATAATCATTCAGCTCATTCAATCCTGTTATTAATCCATCTATATTTGTGTAAAACACTTTTAAATTTCTGCTACTTCCATTGTATTTTCTGTTTCCCTTTTGTTTTTCTCCGGTATGGCCCATTTCCTTACTTTCATATTCACTACTCTACAATAGAATTTCTTTTTTTCTAACTCTTTTCTGTTCTCATTTTTTTCCCTAGCTTCTTGTCTTTTCGTTTTTTCTTCCTCTCTTTCCTCTTTATTCATTTCTCTTTTCATCCATACCTTTTTATATTGTTCACTTGCTGCTAGTTTCCCTGTTTTGGATAAGATATTCTCTGCTGTTGTTTGTGACCTGAGTTTAATCTTAATTGGCCTGGTCTTATCTGTACTATACTTTCCGATTCTATACATCTCTTCAATTTGTTTCATGATTTCAGGTTCATCTTCCTGAACTAATTCTAGTAAACTGCTTACTTTTTCTTTTTCCTCTTTGATTCTTGTGGTTCTATTTAGGTTATACTTCTCTTCCATTCCTAATATAATTATACATTTCTTTTTATCTGCTAAGTCTCTTACTATATTCTCCTTCTGTCTCATCACTTTAATAACTGAGTCTTCAGTTTGTTCTTTCATTTGCTGTTTTATTATGTCAGTAAATGCAACTTTACTGTTTTCTTGGATTTTTTTTCCAACCCTGTGCTCCTTTTGCTATGGCCTCTTTAATGTCTTTATTATTCATCTTTAATTTCTCATTCTCATCTTTTACTTCTTTTAACTGTCTTTTTAATTCTTCTGTTTCTTTAGTTAAGTTTTTGTTCACCTTCTGTAGTTCTTCCAATTTTTCAACTCTCTGCGCAATCTTTGCTATGTTACCGAACCTACTCTCCCAATGTTCGGTCAATTTTACATGTTTTTCCCCTAGTCTTGCTAATCGGGGGAGGTTGGTATCCCTCCCCCTTCATTAAATCCCTGGAAATTATTATCTTCACCTTCCATTGTGCTGCTCTTATCTATATTTCTAATCTTTACATTTTTGTTAATCCCTTCTTCTCCAAAATCATCCTCAGTCCTCCGCTTGTTTACAAGACGCCTGGCCTCCTGGACCAAGTCCTCCCCTTCCTCATTTCCTTCCATTTCCCTCAGTAATCCCTCCCCTTCTCCTTTTTTCTCACCTTCCCACTACACCACGAGCTTTCCCCTTCCCTGTAAATACAATAAGGTACTTCCTTGACGTTGAGATCCACGTAAATTTTGATTTTTCTTCGGAACTCCAATCTTCGCCGTCCATCCAACGAAAGTGCGTGTGTGTGTACGTGTGTGTGTGCGTACGTGTGTGTGTATTTGTGTATGTGTGATTCACCATAATGTTGGATCACGTGCTGGACTCGTGATCGACATATATTACCTTTTTAGGATGTGAGCTCAAAATTTATATTACCCGATTTATATGCAATATCGGGAACATACACACACACACACACACACCATTTCTCTGCTTAATGGGGACAGTGACGGTTTGCAGTATTTGTGAGATTTTCAAGTGTGCGTAAATACATATGAATATAAAACTATAATTATATATACATATATATGTATATATATATATTCATATATATATATATTATATATATATATATTATATATATATATACATATATATATATATATATATATATATATATATATATATACATATATTTGGATGATGGAGAACATAAACACAGGGGAAGGCTCGGAACCCTAAACACACTAACGTTTCGTTCGCGTAGAACTTCTTCAGAGAGTGTATGTAGAACTGCAATTGAAGTTTATGTACTAAATCTAATTACCTTTTCGGACACTTGGGAAAGGTCGTTTCTCTGGCGTGTTTTAGAATTAAAATACTAGTTTGTTTAGCTAAATTGATAAACCCTCCTCGATGATTCGATGAATTATTAGTTGAAATATATGCTGATTCAACAATTCTTCTAGTGAATTTATCAAAACCTTTATGTAGCACTTCAGCTTCTCTCCAGTTTGGTAAACGATCGAATTTTTCCGCATGAACTACTAAAGAATTAGATGTCCTATGTGCTTTTATGTCGTTTTTATGTTCATAAATTCTTTTTTCTAATCCTCTTGACGATTCGCCAAAATAAGCCATTGAGCAACTATTGCACGGGATTTTGTATACGACGCTGTTTTCGGAATTGGTTCTCTTTTCGGAAGTCTTTATTAAATCACATATAATCTTGTTAGTTATTTTAGCTATGTTTATACCTGATTTTGTTAGATATTTGTCTATTATTGGTGACGTTTCTGAGCCAGGTACTGATATGAAATTGGTATTATTCTATATTTATCATTTCTCTCTTTCTTTCCGCGATTGTAAATATTTATTGCTTTTCTTTTTGTTCTTTTCAACATTCCCTCAGGATATCCAAGTTTGTCAAGTTTGTCCGTTTTGTTCCTCTTCTATAATTGCCCTTCCTAGATACGTTAATACGACGAGTGGGAAAAACTGTAACTTTCTCAGTATACAGAAAGGAAACAAACAAAGAGGATTTAGTACATTACTTCTCCGCACATGATGATAGGACAAAGAGTGGTATAGTAATAGGATTTTTTCTCAGGGCACTACGAATCTGTAGTAATGAATACCTAGAAAGCGAATTTGATTACATTATGAAAACCTTTGACAAACTTGGATATCCAGAGGGAATGTTGAAAAGAACAAAAAGAAAAGCAATAAATATTTACAATCGCGGAAAGAAATGATAAATATAAAAATAATACCAATTTTATATCAGTACCTGGCTCAGAAACGTCACCAATAATAGACAAATATCTAACAAAATCAGGTATAAACATAGCTAAAATAACTAACAAGAGGATATGTGATTTAATAAAGACTTCCGAAAAGAGAACCAATTCCGAAAACAGCGTCGTATACAAAATCCCGTGCAATAGTTGCTCAATGGCTTATTTTGGCGAATCGTCAAGAGGATTAGAAAAAAGAATTTATGAACATAAAAACGACATAAAAGCACATAGGACATCTAATTCTTTAGTAGTTCATGCGGAAAAATTCGATCGTTTACCAAACTGGAGAGAAGCTGAAGTGCTACATAAAGGTTTTGATAAATTCACTAGAAGAATTGTTGAATCAGCATATATTTCAACTAATAATTCATCGAATCATCGAGGAGGGTTTATCAATTTAGCTAAACAAACTAGTATTTTAATTCTAAAACACGCCAGAAAAACGACCTTTCCCAAGTGTCCGAAAAGGTAATTAGAATTAGTACATAAACTTCAATTGCAGTTCTACATACACTCTCTGAAGAAGTTCTACGTGAACGAAACGTTAGAGTGTTTAGGGTTCCGAGCCTTCCCCTGTGTTTATGTTCTCCATCATCCAAATAATTTGTCTAAAATACTCATCATATATATATATATATATATATATATATATATATATATCATATTATATATATATCTATATATATAACTACAAAGTAATGTAACACATTCGTAAATTTCAACAAAAACCTACTGTGTTGGATTAGAAGAAATTAAATAGATTCCATATATTTCGATCACGGACTGTGATCCTCTTCAGTGGAATACGAAGAGGATCACAGTCCGTGATCGAAATATATGGAATCTATTTATTTCATTTCTTCTTATCCAACACAGTGGGTTTTTGTTGAAAAAAAAAAAATATATATATATATATATATTATATACATACATATATATATATATATACCAACGGCTTTTTCACCCTTACACGGGGGGGGGGGGGTAGCCAAAAAGAAAAATGCATAGAAACCACTCCCACCCATTTCATTTCCCACATATTCCACTCCCCTCTTCCCTCCTCCCTCCCTCTCATCTTGGCACCTCCTGGATAACGGGTCATCCCTGCATCCTGTCCACTGCCCTGGGTCAGAAGCAGTGTCGCAAGACACAGCACATCCACAGCAAGGCCGCTTCATAAATTCGGCGACCCCCCCTCTCCGTCCCCTCATGCACAAAAGGAGAAGACGGGGAGAAATCTCTTCGGGCTGCGTCAATTTTTCTTTCATATATACTCTCTCACTCCCCATCCCCCACCCACTCCCCCTCATGCATCACAGCCTCATCTATACACAACCATTCTCCATTCACCCCTATCTTCCGTCCTCTCCCGTCCTTCCTCTACAGACTTTCCTCTCTTTTGTAAAGCCCCTTTCACCCCATCCATCCACCTCATCCTAGGACGCCCCCTCATATTCACTCCTTCCACCTCTGCCTTCCACACTTCTTTCACTAATCTTTCTTCACTCATTCTTTCCATGTGTCCAAACCATCCTAATACTCTTTCATCAACCCTATCTCCCAGCTCCCTTTCCACCCCTGTTCTCCTCCTCACCTCCTCATTTCTCACTCTATCTAGCCTAGTAACCCCTATCATACTTCTCAGACATTTCATCTCAAACACATTTAAACTCCTTCTCTCTTCCTCTCTCATGTTCCATGTTTCTGTCCCGTACATTGCTGTTGGCACAATCACTCCTTCATATAACCTCCTCTTAGCATCCATTCCCAAATGTCTATTTCTCATTACACTTTTTAATCCACCAAGGCATTTACTCGCTTCTCTCAATCTACATTCTACCTCCACCCCCACTCCTCCCTTTCCTGTCACATTCCCACCCAAGTATCTGAAACTATCCACTTATTCCAGTTTCTCACCCTTAATGCTCACTTCCAGCCTGCTGTCACTCTCTCCCCTTGTACATCTCATCACCTTACTTTTGCCCACATTTATCTTCAGCTTCCTTCTTTCACACACTTTCTCAAACTCTGTCACTAACTTCCTCAATCCCTCCTCTGATCCTGCTACAAGCGCAGTGTCGTCAGCAAACAACAGCTGGCTCACCTCCCACTTTTCTCCATTTTCTTTAATCATCTCCAACCCCTGACCCACCACCCTTGCATTCACCTCTCGCACCACCCCATCCATGTAAAGATTGAACAACCAGGGTGACATAACACATCCCTGACGAAGTCCCACCTTTATCTCAAACCATTCACTCTCTCCATTTCTAATCCTAACGCAAGCTCTACTACTCTCATAAAAACTCTTGACTGCTCTTAACAGCTTTCCTCCTATCCCATATATCTGCAGTACCTCCTACAGTGCCTTCCTGTCTACCCTGTCGTATGCCTTTTCCAGATCCATAAAAGCCCAAAAAACATCCTTACCTTTTCCTATAGCTTTCTCACATATATGTCTTACCACAAAAATCTGATCTACACATCCCCTACCTGTCCTAAAACCACACTGTTCCTCAACAATTACTCCCTCTGTTCCTCTCCTAATCCTCTCAATCAAGACCCTCCCATAAGCCTTCCCAACTACACTCAACAAACTGATCCCTCTGTAACTACTACACTCACACTTGTCCCCCTTCCCTATGTAAAGCGGAATTATACAGGCACTCCTCCAGTCCTCCGGCACTCTACTCTCTCTTAAACAAACATTAAATAACCTCACCAGCCAGTCCACCATAACTGTACCTCCTTTCTTCAGACATTCTGCATGGCATCCATCCAGACCAGGTGCCTTACCTGCTCTCATCATCTTCACAGCTGCTTTCACTTCATCCTTCCTTATTTCTCCTCCATTTTCCTCACTCATCACTCTCATTTTCTTAGCGCTTCCCACTGCAACTACCTTTCCCTCCCTATCCTTCACATTTAGCAACTCCCTAAAATACTCTGCCCACCTTCCTCTCACTGCCTTCTCTTCCATTATCATCTCTCCATCTGCACCTTTTATCTTTTCTTCTCTACTTGATTCGCCTCCTCTTCCTCTTAATTTCCTTCCAAAACATTTTTATTACTTTCAAAATTTTCTGTCATACTCTTTCCCCATTTCACATCTGCTCTCCTCTTTGCTTCCTTTATCTTATCCTTAATTTCCTTTCTCTTTACTTTGTACCTCTCATACGATTCCCTCGTCCTAATTTGTAGCCAATCTATGAATGCCTGCCTCTTCTCTTCTACACCCTTATTTGCTTCCTTATCCCACCACTCACTACCCTTCCTTCTATTTCCTCCCGTCCACCTTGTTCCACACACCATCATTCCGCACCTTATGACTCCCTCCTTGAACCATCCCTGTTCCTCCTCCACTCCTAGTTCTACTCTATCCTTTACTCTCTCAACTTCTTCTTATACTCATTCTCTTTTTTTTTTTTCCTCATTTAAGCAGTTCACTCTAAGTACCTCTCTACCTTCTGCCCTTTTCCTCTTTCTCCACCTATTCTCCACTCTCATTTCACCTTCCACCAGGAAATGATCTGATATTCCCCCACTCTCTCCCCTTAGATTATGTACATCCTTAACTCTTCCTACCATACTCCTGGTCACCACTATATAGTACATTAACGCTCTATCTGCCACCCTTCCATCCACCACCCTCTCCCATGTGTACTTATGCTTGACTTTCTTCTTAAACACTGTATTTGCTATCATCAACTTTCTTTCAAGACACATCTCCACCATCAATTCTCCACTACGATTTTTACCTGGAACTCCATACTTCCCAATCACTCCGTCAATTGGTTCATTTCCTACCCTAGCATTTAGGTCTCCAATACAACTACTGTGACATTTCTCCCTAATCCTTCTATGCACTCATTTATATCTACCCAAAAAGCCTCCCTTTCCTCCACGCTCTTCTCACCACCAGGCCCATACGCACTTACAAAAACCCACATCTCCTTTCCCAGCTTCACCTTCATCCACATCAACCTTGAGGAAACCTCCTTCCACTCCACTACCCGCTTTCCTATCTCTTCACTTACTAGTATAGCCACCCCTTCTCTCCCTCATCCCCTCTTCACTCCCGAGTACCTCCCAGCTACACTCCCAAACTCACAGTCGCCCTTTCCTTTCATTTTAGTTTCATTCAAAGCCAGTACATCCATTTTTTTCTCACAAACATACTATCTCTTCCCTTTTACTCTCATCTGTACCACATCCACGCACATTAAAAGACCCAAACCTTAGGGTACTGGTTGTAAAGCTCCCAGGCCCTCTTATGCCTTTACTTTCTTTTTTAGGAATGTCCCCTATTGGGGCTACAGGTAGTAGGACTCCTAATCCCATCCCCCGTTCATTCTTGTCGCCTTTTATGGCAGTATTCTTTTGCCCCCACCACAGGGTAGGTAGGCGAAAAAAAGAAATGAATATTCAGAGAAATGGTACAGGACAGTAACAAGGGGTTGGGGGACAGCATAACGGAGGGACAGTCGTAGTATAAAAGTGTCATCATTTCTCTATGTATAGAGTTTTCCTCTATCACAGACAAAATGATGTGTGGCTCTGGTCCGTAGGGGCGCCCCATATAGACCCTAAAGTATCAACTGCATGCTACTTTGCCACAATATCATGCAGCCAATACCCCTGACGAGTGTGTGTGTGTGTGTGTGCGCGTGTGCGTGTGTGTACAGTATATATATATATATATATATATATATATATATATATATATATATATATGTATATATATGGCGTAAGTAGTAGGAAACACAGGGTCCAAGTTTATTCCTGACTAGTTTCGCAGGTATACTTTCTGAAAGTATATTTGAATACACACACACACACACACACACACACACACGTGTGCGTTTGCTGTAAAAGCATGCACACTTAAGAAAATGAAAAGCTACACACAATAGCAAACAAATATGTAAATAAATATATAAAATAAGCGCAAAAAAGAACACCAGTGTGCACTTTATCCTTTCGTCAACAAAAGTTCCCTCATCTGAATAAAATTGTCTGACGACAGTCACATTAAGTTTACATGTCCATTTGGATTTTGAACAAGACTGAATACAATTTTACAAACTTCGATGAGAACCCCTGCAGGCGGTTGGAAGGTCGTATCGTCACTGGCAGAGTCGTTAACCTTTCGTGCATGAACACCCAATTCGGAGGCAGTTAGTCAATTACCTTTCGTTCCCCTGATGGAGTAACTGATGTTGAAGGTCACGATAATCACTGTCAGCAGTTGTGGGAGGAAAAAGGTGGCGTTTCTTTCTCCTTTCAGATCCAGTGATCAACCACAACCCGAGTTAAAGTTGACTTAACGCCACCCGTAAGAGAAAAAAAAAATCTTTACTGTTTCTCCTTTCTGTTAACCTCACAAAGAAATTCTCCTTTATCATCTCTGACTTCACTTCTTCGGAGAAATGTTACCCTCAATGATACAAATACTGGTTGTCAATGGCAACATACGATTCTATTTTCTACCAGTTCATTTCACCCTCCATATTCTTTCCATTCATATTCCTTCTCCTGCTTTGTCACTATTTACATCTCCCACACTTTCTTCTCATACCTCATCTCGTTAAACTATTTCTTATGAGCTGTACTTATGATACATAAAGGCCTTGGGTAATCCATAACTGTGTCTGTTTTATCCTGCTCAGCCACCCTGAGCATTTGGACCTCCTTGATGTCTTGAAGTCTGCCTTACGCCAACTGAGGTCCCAGCCACTCCAGGCTTACGACCTGTTTCCGGCCACCAGCGACCAGGTGGTCGCTGGCCAGTTACAGGTAGTCTTTGGAAGTCACTGGTAGTTGGTAATAAGATAGATAAATAGATAGATCGATGGATAGATTACAACACACAGTACATAGATTTTCATCTTATCAACTACATCAACTTTTACCATTTCAATTCCTTGCATAGGTTTTGTGTCGCCGACCGATCGCTTGATCTTTCGGTCGAAGGTGGTCGGAAACAGGTCGTAAGCTTGGCGAGACCGGGGCTTTAGGCTCCGGTTATCCTTCTTGCATCCGTTGGCTTGAGACACTTTCTGTTTCAGATCCTGAGGATCTCTTTCTGCGTTTCATGAACGTTCAAGGTAGTTCCACTCACTCACTCTCACATGCACACACACACACACACAACGATGAATTTAAGATGTTTATTTTCGACGTAGGGATTTGACTTTGCAAAATTCAAGCGTAGCTACAAATGTCCGCGTAGCTACAGAGTCGACGGCGCGGCTCAGTCTTTTAAAATGTTACCCAAATTTACAATCTTTTCGTATCGTTTGATCATTTTATTAAGCATAAGTGGGTGAGGAGGAGTGACAGGGAACTAAAGAATACTAGGTCCACAAGGGCACTTGCATCAGAGGACAATGTTCCCGTATACAAGTACTGTATCTGTAAGGACCAACTCGAAATATATTACGATGTAGATGCGTTGACACGAACAAAAGGCACCTCAGAGACCTTGACGATTGCAACACATGACACAAGTGTGGGGGTTTCTAAATATGTCAACAAAAGATGGGAGAAGCAGAGGAGGACGTGGGAGGGAGGGATGAAGACGAGGAGAGGAAGGACAAGAGGAAGAGGAGGACGAAGAACGGGGAGGTCGAGGAAGTGGTAGACGAGGGAAAGAACAGGGACGAGAAAGAAGACAAAAGCAGGAAGAGGAGGAGGAGGAGGAAGAGAAAGAGGAAAAGGAAGAGGAGGTGGATTATGAATAGGTGGAACAAGGAGGATCAGGTCGAGGAAGAGGACGAGGAGAATAAAGAAGATGAGAACGAAGATACGGAAGAAGAGGAGGCGAAGGAGAAAGAGGTACAGGAGGAAGAAAACGAGAAAAAGGAGGAAGATGTGGAGAACGAGCGTTCGACAAGGTGCCACACCAGAGACTAATAAATAAAATCAAAGCCCATGGCATAGGAGGAAAACTGTTAGAATGGATTAGAGCTTGGATTAGTAACAGAAAACAGCGGGTCACCATAAATGGTATAAAATCTAGGTGGGGCAATGTTACTAGTGGGGTCCCCCAGGGCTCGGTTTTGGGTCCCTTGTTGTTCATTATGTACATAAACGACTTAGACGATGGGATAGATTATTGATGTTAGTAAGTTTGCGGACGACACTAAAATAGGACGCCTAATTAGGTCAGGAGACGACGCAGAGTTTCTGCAGGATGATCTTAACAAATTGTTCACATGGTCGGTGAGATGGCAAATGAACTTTAATATCTCTAAGTATAGCTACACAACTCCCAAAATAGATACAGCTTAGATAACACGCTTTTAGAGAAAACTGAGTGCGAGAGAGACTTGGGAGTTCTAGCGAGTCCAGACCTTAAAACCAGGAAACAGTACATTAGCGCCAGAAATAAAGCTAACACAGAGCATTAGGTTTCATTACTAGGACAGTAACGAATAAAAGTGCAGAGGTAATTATCAACCTCTATCTAGTGATAGACCCATCCTTGACTATGCGGTACAGTTTTGGTTTCCGTCCTACAAATTGGACATAAATTCACTAGAATCAGTACAGAGAAGAATGACCAAAATGATCCATGGACTCAGAAATTTGCCTTACAAAGAGAGGCTTAGGCACCTAACTTACACTCTCTGGAAAGACGCAGAGTGCGGGGTGATCTGATAGAGGTGTTCAAGGGGATCAAAGGCTTTAACAAGGGTGATGCAAACAAGGTCATCATATTAAAACAACAGGGCAGGACTTGCAGTAATGGTTATAAACTGGACAAATTTAGATTTAAGAAAGAAATAGGCAAGAATTGGTTTACTAATAGGGTGGTCGACGAATGGAATAAACTTAGTAACCATGTAGTAAGCGCTGAAACTATCAGTTGTTTTAAGAAACTATTAGACAATTTTATGGATGGGGATGACAGGTGATGATGGATACGGAGCTGCCTAGTGTATGCCTTATGGTCTCTTGCAGTCTCTTTCATTCTTATGTTCTTATGTTCTTACGACTAAGGTGAGGACGACAGAGATGAAGACAACAAAGAAAAACGGCGAGGAAAAGGAGGAGGAGGAGGAGGAGGAGAACGAGTAAATGAAGACCGAATAATAGGAAGAATAGGAAGAGGAGGAGGCAGATGAGGAAGAGGAGGAGATAGATGCGGAAGAAAAGGAAGAGGAGAAGGAAGAGGAGGAGAAGGAAGAGGAGGAGGAGGAGGAGTAAATGAAGACCGAAGAATAGAAAGAATATGCAGAGGAGGCAGATGAGGAAGAGGAGGAGATAGATGAGGAAGAAGAGGAGAAGGAAGAGGAGGAAGAGGAGGCGGAGGAGGAGGATGGAGACGAAAGGGACGACGAGGGCGAGAAAGAGAAACAGGAAGACGAAGAGGAAGGCGTGTTACGAGGCCGAGGACGAGGACGACAAAGAGGAATAGGAGGAAAAAGATGAAGAAGAAAAAATAAGATCATGACTACCAAAAGAACGTGATTGCTTACAGCATAAACGAGTGTATATTCATCTATATCTACATAATGGTATACAGGAAAGGAGCTACACTCGTGGAGCCCTGTCTGTTTTCTCCGTCATACCAAGCTTTGAATTCACTTTTGGTTGTGTGCATGTGTGTGTGATTCACCCTGGTCTTGGATCACGTGTGGGACTCATGATCGAAAATTACCCGCCCGGATGAGAGCTCAGAGCTCATATATATGGCCCGATCAGTAATCCTGTGACTGTTATAATAACAATAATTTGGTTTTTGGTTTTACGTCACAATCCCCCAATCAGGAGTCAAGGACGGTGGCCCTTACAGTATGAATTTAATTAACCATGTCATTGGTTCATCTTCGCCGGTCGCAGAGTTCGAACCGCCATCCCCTCGATCTTCGCCGCAAGTAATGACGCCCAAACTCGACCAGAGTTTCATCATAATAATCTATCTACCAAGGGCTTTTCCCCCTTATAAAGGAAGTAGCCAAGTCATAAGGCACGCACCCTCTCCTACCCACCACCCTTTCCTCCCACTCATCTTAGCTCCTCATGGATGACGGGTCATCCCTGTATCCCGCCCACTGCCCTGGGTCAGAAGCAATGCAGCAAAATGCAGCACATCCACAGCAAGGCCGCTTCAATTACACGGTGACCCCCGCCCCCACTCCGTCCTATCATGCATAAAAGGAGATGGGGAAGAAATACCTTCAGGCTGAGTCAAAATATCATTCACATGTAGCCACTCCATAACCCCCCCCCCCTTTCCATCCTTGTATCACAGTATCATCAATGCACAGCCATTCACCATTCATCCCTATCTCCTGCCTTCTCCCTTGCTCACCACACATTCTCCTCTTGCTCAAAGCCCCTTTTACCCCATCCATCCATCTCATCCTCTGTCGTCCTCTCATTTTCACTCTATCCACCTCTACCTTCCATATCTTTTACTGGTCTTTCTTCAATCATTTCCATGCGTTTAAACCATCCCAATACTCTTTCATCAGCCCTGTCGGTCATCTCCTTTTCCACTTCCACTTTCTTCTTCACCTCGTTTCTCACTCTATCCAACCTTGTAAACCCTACCATAATCTTCAGATATTTCATCTTAGACTCGTTTAAACCTTTTCCTCTGCTTCTCTTAAATTCCAATTCTCCACTCCATTCAGTACCGTCGGCACAATCATCGCTTCTTTGCACCCATTCTCAAATGCCTACTTCTCATGACACTTTATAAATCTCCCAAGGCATTTACTTGCTTCTCTCAATCTACAACTTAAGTCCACCTCCACTCTATTTCCTACCACAAGTGGCCCCAAATACCTAATAATATCCACTTCCTCCAGCCTCTCTCCTTTAAGACTTAATTCCAACTCACTGCCATCCTCTCTCTCCTTGTACATCTCATCACCTTACTTTTACCCACATTTACTTTCAACTTCCTCTTATCACATACCTTCCAAACTCCGTCACTGCCTAAAACCTCCTAGCCCTACCACAAGCACAGTGTCGTCAGCAAATGACTGAGTCACCTCCCACTTTTCTCCATTTTCTTTGACCATCTCCAGTCCCCTGCTTATAACGCTCGTATTCACCTTCCGCACCGTCCCATCCATCTACAAATTGAACAGCCATGGCGACATGACACATCCTTGACGCAGCCCAACCTTTACCTCAAACCACTCGCTCTCTCCATCTCCCATTCTAACACAGGCACTGCTACTTTTGTAAAAACTCCTGACTGCCCTTACCAGCTTTCCCCCAATCCTACGTATTTGCAATACCTCCCACAGAGCCTTCCTGTTATAACCCTTTTCCAAATCCATTGTGGCCCAAGAACCATCCTTACCTTTTGCTAAAACTCTCACATATCTACCTTACCACAGAAATCTGATCCATGCAAGCTCTATATTTCCTGTACCCACACTGTTCCTCGCCAATTACTCCCTCTGTTCCTCTCCTAATCCTCAATTAAAACACTCCCATAAGCCTTCCTAACTATGCTCAACAAACTGATCCCTCTAAAACTACTACAATCACATTTCTTCCCTTTTCCCTTGTAAAGTGGAACTACTCATATACTCTACCTTCCCTTAGACACACATTAAACATCCTCACTAGCCAGTCCACTATTACTGTACCTCCCTTTTCCAAACACCATGAGACACTACCCAATCCAGGTGCCTTACCTGCTCTCATAATTTTCAAAACTACTTGTACCTCATATTTTCTTGTTTCTCCTCTCCCATCACTGTCATTTTCTTAGCGCCTCCCACTGCTGCCATCAACCCCCAGTCAACAGCTCTCTAAAATAGTCTCCATTTTTCCCTTACTGCCAACTCTTCCATTAACATCTGTCCATATCCACCTTTTCTTCTCTAACTGACTCACCTTCCCTTCCTCTCTTAACTTCCTTTCAAAACATCTTTTTATTACTTTAAAAAATTTCTACCTTCCTCCTCCCCCATTTTAAATCTGCTCTCCTTTTTGCCTCCTTCACTTTATATTTTGGTTTTCTTTTTTCCTTGTACTTCTCATATGTTTCTCTCATCTTACTTTGCAACCAATCCCTAAATACTTGCTTCCTCTCTTCTACTACCTTCTTCACTTCATCATCCCACCACTCACTACCCTTCCTCCTATTCCCTCCCATCCTTCTTGATCTACATACCATCTTTGTACACCTTGCCACTCCCTCCTTGAAACACCCCCATTCCTCTTCCTTTCCTACCTCTACTCTATCCTTCACCACCTCCCACTTACTTCAACTTATTTCATTCCTGCTCCTTTTCCCTTTCATTTAAACAGTTTACTCAAGCATCTCTCTACCTTCTGCTCTTTTCCTCTTTCTCCAACTATCCTTCACTCTTAACTAACCTTCCACCAAAAAATCGTCTGATATTCCCCCACTCTCCCTTAAGAATATGGACATCCAGAACTCTTATTATTCTCCTAAACGCCATATCAACCACCCCCTATGTGCAATTATGCTTGACTTTTTATCAGACACTATGTTAGCTATCTTCAATTCTCTTTCTGAATGTCTCAACCATCAGCTCTCCACTATGATTTTTATCTGGCATTGGTTCATCCCCTCCCCTAGTACCGAGATCTCCCAATACTACTAGACATTCCTCCTAAAACTCTCTAATCACTCATTTAAATCTATCCAAAAATCCTCCCTTTCCTCTACACTCTTTTCACTACCAGGCCTATATGTGCTTACAGACTTACATCTTCCCAATTAAAGAAACTTCCTTCCACTCCACCACACACTTTCCCATCTCCTTACTTAATAAGAGCCACCCCTTCCCTCCCTCATCCTCTCCTCACTCCCAACATCCTCCACACTATGCTCCCAAAATCAAAGTCACCCCTCCCTTTCAACTTAGTTTCACTTAATGCCAACACATTCATCTTCCTTCTCACAAACATACTGCCCTTTTACTCTCATATGTGCCATGCCCACATACATTAAAAGATCCAAACCTTATGGTTCTGGTTGGAAAACTCCCAGACCCTCTTATGCTTTGACTTACCATAAAAATATGGTTACAGAGAGCCTTTTTATGACCCACATGGGAAAACTCTGTGCCGGTATTCTTTCTTCCCTGTACCACAGGGGACAGAGGCAAAAATGGAAATATCTACTCAAAGTTGTACAAGACAATATCAAGAGAGACAGCATATAGTAGCATCATTTCTATGAGTGGAGGTTTCCTCTAATACACACAAAATTATGTGCAACTGTGGTCCATAGAGGCATCTCATATAGTTCCTAAAGTATCAGCTGCATGCTAATGAGCAGTTCATATTGCACAATAACATGCAGCCAATACCCCAGATATGATGATTGATGCTAAACAGTTATTGCCTCAAATTATAACTACCTGCAGCCTCACAGTGAATGGCAACCGTCCTTGGGACCTACAGATCAGAGAAGAAATTTTGGATTGCTGTCAGTATTGTATCAGTGTAGGATAGTTTCTATGTAAACAGCTCAAAGCAGTAAAAGGGGAGAGATAGCAGATTGTCAACTCTCTACTTGTCAAAAGGTGTAAGAAATGCAGATAGCGAGAAATCCTGGCCCAGTCCAGAGACTTCAGTGTCAGGCTCTCCAGGCTGGACCTCCTGATGGAGGTGAAGGGGTTGATGGGTTTTGGAAATGTGCAACTTCACTGCCTATCTGACAGGGCCACCACAAGCATGTACCAGTCACTGATTTCACACATACCCTTATAAAGTGTGGCCAAGCCAAAGCACACATCCAATTTATACACAATTATGACCCATTTAATACCTCTCCCATTTCAGCACCTCAAAAATAACAAAGACACCCCTATCATGTGCCACACCAATTGGGTCAAAGGCAATGCAGTGGGGCACAGTTCTTCCACAATAAGGGCCAACAGCTAGAGCTGGTTTACCCTCACTGCTTCATCATATGGCATCTTCCACCTAAAATAATATATAAAGTAGATGTGAACAACATGACCCTTCATCCATAAGGAGAAAAAAAAAGTGTTGGATAGGTGAAAGGTGGGTGCGTGCCTTGGCTGGCTACTTTCCTTATATGAGGGAAGAGGCCTTTGATTTAGATGAAAAGATCCTTTCATCCATTCAAAATCTCCCTCTATTCACTGTTATCTTTTGCACTCTCTTCCCGTATATCATATATATATATACACAAGCCGCGGGCTTCGCCCTTCCCGACTTCGCCAGTGGCTTGGCTGCGCAAACAGCGGCCTACGGCTGCAGCTTTCCGCGTTCTAATCCCTCGTTTTCCCCTTCGGCCTCGGCCTCGGGGCGGAACCCCAACACGGGATCCCCAGCACGAAGAAGAACGCAAAGAACACGAAAGAATGCGAAGAAGAACGCGAAGAAGAAGAACGCAAAGAACACGAAAGAATGCGGAGAAGAACGCGAGGAAGAAGAACGCGAAGAAAAAGAACGCGAACAACAACGCGTAGAACAGGAACGCGAGGAAGAACGTGAAGAAGAACATGAAGAATAATACCACCTGACCCCGACTTACCCAAGCACTTTTTCAAGAATATTTTTAGGACAAAGTGTCACCGTAATACCACCTGTCCACGACTTCCACAGCGTTTTTTAGAAGAATATTTTCATTTAGACTTAATTTTTTTTTTTTTTTTCCCTGATTGTGTGAACCAAATTTGTTTGATCTCATGTCCTCTCAATGCACTTAATGTACACCTAGGTTTCTTAATCAGCTGCCACTTCTGTGGATGTTTGACCCCAAGATATAAACCCACTTCAGGAATTGGTCCTGGACATAAAACACCAATTCCTGAAGTGGGTTCATGTCCTGGGCCCAAATGTCCACACAAGTGGCGGTTGGCGAGTACTGGATTAAGAGACCCAGGTGTATGTAGATTCAGTTTTTAGGTTATTGTCATGAACTTCCCCTCTCAGAGGCAGCTAGGTCAATGCCTACTTACAGAGGACTTTTTGAAGCAGGGAATTTAATGCAGTATGCCTTACTACAAATTCAATTGTTAGGCATGATTTGAACTGCTTCCACTTTGACTTTTACTACGTGTAGCAACACTTGGCTAGCAAGCATCCCAATGTGTATAGAAATAAAGGTAAAAAAAATTAAAACACAGTTTTTAACCTTAAAGTCCTAATTTTCATATAAACATCTACATAAAATTTACATACATCTACTAAGGGCTTTTTCTACCCTTAAAAGGGAGGTAGCCAAAGTCAAAAGCATAAATCCACTCCCACCCATTTCATCCCCACATATTCCACTCCCTTTAACCATCTCTCCCTCCCTCTTTTCTTGGCTCCTATAACATCTTATAACATCTATAATTGCACTTAGCATATTAAGGCATACATTTGCACTATGAGTGAAATTTGACATTCAAAAAATATATACAAATAATATGGATCATAAAAAAGATATATTACTTTCAAGTATACACTACACACATTCATACTATTCCTTAAGATATCTTTGTAAATGCAATACTGTAAAACAATATTTCAATTATATATTAGAATTGTACTATATTCTATGAACAATTTTATCAAAAGTTCTTCAAAAGAATGCAAAAATATAAAATCTTTGGTGCAATTATTTATATCCTACAAAGGCTAAAATTTTGTATGCAATACAGACTACAGCTCCGCTTTCATTAAAATGTTATACAAATACATCACAATTCTAATACTTTTTTACTTACATACCAAAGGCCTTTTCCCCTTTATAAGGGGGTGGCCAAGTCAAACCACACACCTATTTCATATCCCCTTTATATGATAAGGTCAATGGGAAAAACTTTACTAGCACCTGATAATTTGTCCTTTGGTAAAATTCTGAGCTTGAGCCTATTCAGGCAACCAATCAGTAATATCTTAACATGTAATTTATCCATCTTTTGCATGGTTCTTTCAAGTTCAATGGCAGAACACTAATTCTCATATCTACCCAACTCAATCTGTTACCCCAGGTCTCTCTCAGAAGGGGGACACATCCTGCAAGTAGCCATCCACAGCTACGCTAATTTACAAAAACACTAAACTTTCATTGCCTACTTTTTCTTCCCTTGTTCTTCCACTTGGGTATACATACCTCAGCAGGCCTAATTTGGGTTTCACCCTCAAGGATTAGTATATTCATGGCCTTGTGAAGTAGATATATTCCAAGTAGTCGTCGTGCCCTATTGCGCCAAGTACTTGCTGGCCCATAAAATGTCCCTTGAACACAATTAAACAAATTCTGCAGCCCTGTGGAGTGTACATAAAAAAATTTCAGAACTAAGAACTTTCAAAGAACTGTTTAAATATACATCAACTAAAGGAAATGCATTCACAATTTTTGTGAAAAAAACTGAAATTAATTACCTATTGCAGAAATCATTACAGCTTCTCTTGTCCAAGCTTCAACAGGAATGGTGTTATGGAAGACATGAAGTGACACAACCCCAAATCCACTTGTCCAAATCTCTTGTATCTTTTCTAATTTTTTGTTTGCCTTTACAACAAAATTTAGAGTTAGGGAGTAGCCAAATACACATACACATTCACAACTCTTCTTTGCAAATGATGTGAAACTAATAAAGAGAGTAAGTACAGAGAAAGATTGTAAATCACTACAAAAAGACCTGGACAAAGTCTGGGAATGGAGTCAGAAGTGTGAAGTGAATTTCAACATCAAGATATGTAGTACAATGGAATTTGGAAAAAGTAAAAATAGAATATTGGGTCAATATAAAATTGGTACAAAGTTAAAAATGTTCAACTCGGAAAGGGACCTAGGAGTAACTATCACCAATGACATGGCACCAGACAAACATATCAACAAAATAGTCGGAGAAACTTTTAATTTATTAAGATCAATGAAAGTGGCCCTTGACTACATGGATGAAGAAATGGTAAAAAATATATTAGTTACATTGATAAGAACAAAATTGGAGATGCTGCAACACTAAGGACACCCAGTACTAAAAAGAACATAAAGAAATTAGAAAGAATTCAAAGAGCAACAACAATGATGACACCAACACTACAAATTGACATACAAACAAAGATTGGATAAACTTGAACTACCAACCCTGGAACAAAGAAGAGAAAGAGATCTACTACCTATCTACAGAATTATGAAAGAGATGGAAGTCCTTGATAGAGAAGATTTACTAAAGTGGGATAAAAGAAAAACAAGAGGACATGAAAATAAACTTTAAAAGGATAGTTACAGAAGAGATCTGTAAAAGAATAGTTTCCCACACAGAATGGTAGATATTTGGAACAAAATGAATGAGAAAACCGTGAGTGCAAAAACTATACAAGAACTTGAGATCAAACTGGATGCTGAAAGATACAAAAGCAGGTCACTATGAGCATAACTCCCTTCCCATAAAACACAACTAGGTAAATACAACTGGAAAAATGTTACAAGTGGAGTTCCTCAGGGTTCCATTCTTGGACCACTTCTATTCATATATATAAATGATATAGACCATGGACTAAAATCTACCGTTTCCAAATTTGCTGATGATACAAAACTGTGCGGAATGGCAAATGATCACTAAAACCAATTAGATACTGTATTCAAGAAGATTTAGATCAATTACAGCAATGGTCTGAAAAGTGGCTAATGAAATTTAACACAAGTAAATGCAAGGTAATGCACATAGGTAAAAATAACAGTAAGTATGATTACAAGTTATTTGGAAATTCGTTAACAAAAGTGGATAGTGAAAAAGATCTCGGCGTAATTATCAGTAACGACGTCAAATCTTCCAAGCAGTGTATTTCAGCCTCTGAGAAAGCAAATAAGATTCTAGGACTGATTGCGCAATCTTTTGATTTCAAAAGTCCATCACTCATTAACAAGCTTTATAAATCGTTAGTTCGTCCACATTTGGAATATGCTATTTCCGTATGGTCACCGAATCTCATTAAAGACATTGACAAACTGGAAAAAGTACAATGGCAAGCCACAAAACTGATTCCAAATATCAAAAATAAATCGTATGCAAATCAACTAAAACATATGAATCTGTTTTCCCTAAAAAAGCGTAGACTCAGAGGTGACTTGATACAGGTTTTTAAGATTCTAAAGGGAATTGACAACATCAAAAGTGACAAAATGTTCACATTGAATGAGAATCAGACAAGAAACAATGGTCTCAAACTGTCCGGAAATAGATTCAATTTGGAAGTAGGTAGAAACAACTTTGCCAACCGTGTAGTTAATGAATGGAATAAACTTCCAGCACAGGTAGTGCAATGTAGTTCAGTTCAAAGCTTTAAGAATCATTTAGATGAACACCTAAGCAAGACGCTGTACATACATATACCAAGGCTTTTTCCCCCTTCCAAGGGAGGTAGCCAAAAAGGGAAAGGCATAAAAACACTCCCACCCATTTCATCCCCAAATACACTCCACACCCCTCCCACCCTTCCTCTCATCTGAGCACCTCCTGGATGACGGGTCATCCCTGCACCCCGCCCACCGCCCTGGGTCAGAAGCAGTGTCGCAAGACACAGTACATCCACAGCAAGGCCGCTTCATTTAATCGGCGACCCCCCCTCTCCGTCCCCCTTTGCATATAAAGGGAGGACGGGGAGAAATCCCTTCGGGCTGCGTCAAAATTTACTCACACATACTACCCCACCCCCCCGCCCATTCCTCCTCATGCAATCACAACATCATCCATATACAACCATTCTCCACTCACCTCTGTCTTCCGTCCTCTCCCTTCCTTCCTCAACAGACATTCCCCTCTTCCCCAAAGCCCCCTTCACCCCATCCATCCACCTCATCCTAGGACGTCCCCTCATGTTCACTCCCTCCACATCTGCCTTCCATACCTCTTTTACTAGTCTTTCTTTACTCATTCTTTCCATGTGTCCAAACCATCCTAATATTCTTTCATCAACCCTCTCTCCCAAATCCTTTTTCACCCCTGTTCTCCTCCTCACCTCCTCATTTCTCACTCTATCTAGCCTAGTAACCCCCACCATACTTCTCAGACACCTCATCTCAAACACATTCAAACTCCTTCTCTCTTCTTCTCTTATGTTCCACGTTTCTGCCCCATACAGTGCTGTTGGCACAATCACTCCTTCATACAGTCTCCTCTTCGCATCCATTCCCAAATGTCTATTTCTCATTACACTCTTTAAACCACCAAGGCATTTACTCGCTTCTCTCAATCTACATTCTACCTCCACCTTCACTCCACCTTTTCCTGCTACACTTGCACCCAAGTATCTAAAACTATCCACTTCCTCCAGTCGCTCTCCCTTAATGTTCACTTCCAGTCTACTGCCACTTTCACCCCTTGTACATCTCATCACCTTACTTTTACCCACATTTATCTTTAGCTTTCTTCTATCACATACTCTCCCAAACTCTGCCACCAGCTTCCTCAATCCCTCCTCTGACCCTGCCACAAGCGCAGTGTCGTCCGCAAACAACAGCTGGCTCACCTCCCACTTTTCTCCATTTTCTTTAACCATCTCCAATCCCTGACTCACTACCCTAGCATTCACCTCTCGCACCACCCCATCCATGTATAAGTTGAACAGCCAGGGCGACATAACGCATCCTTGACGAAGTCCCACCTTTACTTCAAACCACTCACTCTCTCCATTTCCAATCCTAACACATGCTCTACTACTCACATAAAAACTCTTGACAGCTCCCAAAAGCTTTCCTCCTATCCCATAAATCTGCATAACCTCCCACAGTGCCTTTCTGTCTACCCTATCATAAGCCTTTTCCAGATCCATAAAACCCCAAAAAACATCCTTCCCCTTTCCTATAGCTTTCTCACATATCTGTCTTACCACAAAGATCTGATCTACACAACCTCTACCAGTCCTAAAACCACACTGTTCCTCACCAATTACTCCTTCTGTTCCTCTCCTAATCCTCTCAATTAAGATTCTCCCATAAGCCTTCCCTACTACACTCAACAGGCTAATCCCTCTGAAATTACTACATTCACACTTGTCCCCTTTTCCCTTGTAAAGAGGAACTATACAGGCACTACTCCAGTCCTCCGGTACTCTACCCTCTCTCCAGCAAACATTAAATAATCTTGCCAACCAGTCCACCATCACTGAACCTCCCTTTTTCAGACATTCTGCATGACATCCATCCAGACCAGGTGCCTTACCTGCTTTCATCATCTTTACAACTGCCTTCACCTCATCCTTCCTTATTTCTCCTCCATTCTCCTCACTCATCACTCTCATTTTCTTCGTATTTCCCACTGCAGCTATCTTTCCTTCCCTATCCTCCTTCACATTCAGCAACTCCCTAAAATATTCTGCCCATCTTCCCCTCACTGCCATCTCTTCCATTATCAACTCTCCATCTGTACCTTTTACCTTTTCTTCCCTACTTGATTCGCCTCCTCTTCCTCTCTTAATTTCTTTCCAAAACATCTTTTTATTACTTTCAAAATTTTCTGTCATACTCCTACCCCATTTCACATCTGCTCTCCTCTTTGCCTCCTTTACCTTTTGCTTTACTTCTCTTTTCTTTTCTTTGTACGTCTCATATGACTCCCCTGTCCTCTTTTGTAACCAATCTGTGAATGCTCGCTTCTTCTCTTCTACAACCTTCTTTGTTTCCTCATCCCACCATTCACTACCCTTTCTTCTATTTCCCCCTGTCCTTCTTGTTCCACACACCATCCTTGCACACTTTAAGACTCCCTCCTTGAACCATCCCCATTCCTCCTCCACACCCATCTCTGCTCTATCCTTTACTCCCTCCCACTCCTCCTTCAGCTTCTTTTCGTACTCCTTCTCCTTTTCCTTTTCATTCAAGGAGTTCACTCTAAGAACCTCCCTACCTTTTGTCCCTTTCCTCTTTCTCCATCTATCCTCCACTCTCAGCTTACCTTCCACCAAAAAATGATCTGATATTCCCCCACCCTCTCCCCTTAGCACATGTACATCCTTAACTCTTCCTATCATAATCCTATTTACCACTACATAATCCATTAAAGCTCTATCTACCACCCTTCCCTCCACCACCCTCTCCCATGTGTACTTATGCTTGACTTTCTTCCGAAACATTGTATTTGCTATCATCAACTCTCTTTCTAGACACATCTCCACCATCAACTCTCCACTACGATTCTTTCCTGGAACTCCACACTTCCCAACCACTCCATCGATTGGACCATTTCCCACTCTAGCATTAAGGTCTCCCAGTACTATTACATTGACATTTCTTCCTAAACCCTCTATGCACTCATTAAAATCTATCCAAAAGGCCTCCCTTTCTTCCATGCTCTTCTCACTGCCCGGCCCATATGCACTTACAAAGACCCACATCTCCTTTCCCAGTTTCACCTTCATCCACATTATCCTTGAGGAAACCTCTTTCCACTCCACTACCCCTTTACCTATCTCCTCACTTACTAGAATAGCCACCCCTTCCCTCCCTCGCCCTCTCTTCACTCCTGATAACCTCCCACTTACACTCCCAAACATACACTCACCCTTCCCTTTCAACTTAGTTTCACTCAAAGCCAACACATCCAACTTTCTTCTCACAAACATACTACCTATCTCTTCCCTTTTACTCTCATCTGTACCACATCCACGCACATTAAAAGACCCAAACCTTAGGGTGCTGGCCCGAGGCCCGCCAGCACCCCTTATGCCTTTTCTTTTCGATTTAGGAAGTTGCCCCTTGGGGCTACAGGGAGAAGGATGCCTAGTCCCTCTCCCCGTCCCTTTCTTCTCGCCTCTTACGATCCAAGTGGGAAAACTTGGTGGCAGTATTCTTTTCCCCCACCACAGGGAATTCCCCCAATCAGAAAGAGAATACTCAGAGAAATGGTACAGGACAGCAACAAGGGGTTGGGGGACAGCATAACGGAGGGACAGTAATGATTATAATTTATTTTATACTATTTGTTTTTGTTTTGTTATCATTTGTCTGTTTGATTTTCATTTATTATTAGTTATATGTCAATTTATTATCATTTACTATTTACCTGTTTGTTTATCATTTAACTATACCTATGCATTTATTTATGTATTTTATTTGTTATTTACATTATTATAGTTTTTATTTATTACTTTATTGTTATCATTTTTTTTCGCACCCGACCTAGATATGGACCAAAAGGTCTCCTGTCGGCATGCTCTGCCTTTGTAATCCTTTGTAAAGATATACCGAAAACCTCTTTCTTGTGAGGTCGTGGCCTAGCCAAGGCATACATCCACCCTTCACCCATCTCACACCTATTCAACACATATTTGTTGTCCCTTCTATCTTAAGGGGATCGTCCATCAGAAAATCACGAAAAAAAAAAAAATTCTGAAAATATTTCCTCTAAAAGTGTTGCTCATAAGCTATCTCATGGCTGAGTATGGAAGATCTTGATTTTTACTATCTAAAAAAAAATATAATACAGTACCCCCCCCCACCCTACTGTGGCTGGGTTGTGTGCGCTGCGTACTGCATATTATGTTTTCTGTTGTTGCATATATTTGCTAACAAAAGAAGCTGTGTATTTTGCACAATATTTATGTTTTTGTATGATAAATAATAACATACGATATGGCAACAGGGACCTGACTGCATACCAAACAGTATGAATCGTCCATCAGAAAATCACGAGAAAAAAAAATAATAAATCTGAAAATATTTCCTCTAAAACAACCAGTGATGCTATAAAACAGCTTAGGATGGCAGATAAAGATCGTCTGTCACCAAAGATGCATCGCGCCAAGAAAAGGAAAAGTGCACACTTGGAACCTGAGCAATATAACCCTGGTGGATACTAACTGGATTCATCATATAAACCTGTAATTAATCAATAGCATACAACAAAGAGTAGGGTGGTGCCTATGATACTCTTTCAACACCATGACATCCTAAATAATGAAAGGGGACCAGTAACCATGAACAAAAAATCTATGACACTCATTCCTGAAAAACTTGATTTTTGCACATTTAACTTGATTCATATCCAAAACGCCTTCACTGATTTTCAACTGCAAATCCTTTTCAGATTCAGCATAATTGGGAGAACATTTGGAGGCAGATTTATGTCCTTCTGTCAAGGAATAGTAGGAATTTTTCATATATACATTTCGTTTTTGTTTTTTTTTGCTTTTTTCATCAACTTACTTTGGATTTTTTTTTCTCATAACAGACTGATCAGAACATTATAATTCTGCCTCCGTTTCTTCATCTATCTTAGCCCATTATAAAGACAAAAAATAATCAATATCCAGTCAAAGTTCTATCCTCTGAATCAATTTCAAAATTTTCAAAAATTACCCCTCGAAAAAAAAAATCACAATAAAAAAAGTATAAGCATAAATGACTTGAAAACCCGGTGGTATGTTCTCTGAGACAAGACAATTACTAGGAAAAAATCTCAGCCACTTTCACCCCAAACTAAAAAAGTTAAATTTTCTAATGGACGATCCCCTTAACTTCTTCTGGATGAAGAATCATCCCTATCCCCCATGCACTACCTGGGTCAGAAACAATGCAGCAAGACAGCACCTCCACAACAGAACCTGGTTAACCCACCCCCCACACTCCAACTTTTTTGATATACCCAGAAGAAGAATGTTAGTATCACAACATCATCCTTACCATTTCCTTTGTCGTAATTGCTTCATACAAATGACTGTATGGGCGTCCTTGAGATCCCTTTCCAATGTAGAATATAGATGAAATGAAGAGTTCAAATTTTTCTTCTTCTGACAGCATAGATGCCCTGGTGCAAAATAAGAATTTTTTAATTGAAAAAAATATAAATAATGAATCAATTAATTTATAGCCTAAGGTATTTGACCCGTCAGGTTACCCCATAATATCACTCATCTACCTAGTCATGATGAAGAGGGGGGTGTTGCCAATTTAATGAAGCGGCCTTGCTGTGGATTTGCTGTGTCTTGCGACTGCTTCTGACCCAGGGCAGTGGACAAGATGCAGGGATGACCCATCATCCAGGAGGTGCCAAGATAAGAGGGAGGGAAGAGCGTGAAGGGGAGTGGAGTGTGATAGGGATGGAATGGGTGGGAGTGGTTTTTATGCCTTTGTTTCTTGGCTACCTCCCTTGTACATACATACATACATATACCAAGGCTTTTTCCCCCTTACAAGGGGGGTAGCCAAAAAGGGAAAGGCATAAAAACCACTCCCACCCATTCCATCCCTGAATACACTCCACACCCCTCCACCCTCCCTCTTATCTTAGCACCTCCTGGATGATGGGTCATCCCTGCACCTTGTCCACTGCCCTGGGTCAGAAGCAGTGTCACAAGACACAGCACATCCACAACAAGGCCGCTTCATTAAATCGGCGACCCCCCTCTCTGTCCCCCCATGCATAAAAGGAGAAGACGGGGAGAAATCCCTTCGGGCTACGTCAAATTTTGCTCAGACATACTACCTCACCCCCCATCACCACCCATTCCACCTCATGCATCACATCATCATCCATATACAACCATTCTCCATTCACCCGTCTTCTGTCCTCTCCCGTCCTTCCTCAACTGACATTCCCCTCTTCCCCAAAGCCCCCTTCACCCCATCCATCCACCTCATCCTAGGATGTCCCATCATGTTCACTCCACATCTGCCTTCCATACCTCTTTTACTAGTCTTTCTTCACTCATTCTTTCCATGTGTCCAAACCATCCTAATACTCTTTCATCAACCCTATCTCCCAACTCCCTTTCCACCCCTGTTCTCCTCCTCATTTCTCACTCTATCTAGCCTAGTAACCCCCATCATACTTCTCAGACACCTCATCTCAAACACATTCAAACTCCTCTCTTCCTCTCTTATGTTCCATGTTTCTGCCCCATACAGTGCTGTTGGCACAATCACTCCTTCATACAGTCTCCTCTTAGCACCCATTCCCAAATGTCTATTCCTCATTACACTTTTTAATCCACCAAGGCATTTACTCGCTTCTCTCAATCTACACTCTACCTCCACCCCCACTCCACCTTCTCTTGCCACATTTGCATCCAAGTATCTAAAACTATCCACTTCCTCCAGTCACTCTCCCTTAATGCTCATTTCCAGTCTGCTACCACTTTCACCCCTTGAACATCTCATCACCTTACTTTTACCCACATTTATCTTCAGCTTTCTTCTATCACACACTCTCCCAAACTCTGTCACCAACTTCCTCAATCCCTCCTCCAATCCTGCCACAAGCGCAGTGTCATCCGCAAACAACAGCTGGCTCACCTCCCTTGTAAGGGGGGAAAAGCCTTTGGTATATGTATGTATGTACCTAGTCATCCTGAACTGTTGCCTCACGACCAGCAACTGGTCCCACACAAAATATACATACATACATATACCAAAAGCTTTTTCCCCCTTACACGAGAGGCAGCCAAAAAAAAAAAATAATAATAATAATAATAATAAAATAAAATAAATAAATAAAAAAGGGCATGAAATTCACTCCCATCCATTCCATCCCCACATACTCCACTTCCATTCATCCCACTTCCTCCCTCTTATCTTGGCACCTCCTGAATGACAGATCATCTTTATACCTCACCCATTGCCCTGAGTCACAAGCAGTGTCACAAAACACAGCACATCAACAGCAACACTGCTTCATTAAATCGGCAACCCCCTTCTCCATGCCTATATGGAAAAATGGAGAACACAGGGAGAAATCACTTCAATCCCCCACCCACTCACCCTCATACATCACAGCATCATCTATACACAACCATTCTCCATTCACCCCTATCTTCTGTACTCTCCCATCCTTCCTCAACAGACATTCCCCTCTTTCCCAATGCCCCTTTTACCACATCCATCCATCTCATCCTTGGTCACCCTCTCATGTTCACTCCTTCCACACATCTTTTTACCTACATACTCCACTCCCCTCTACCCTCTTCCTTCCCTCTTAACTTGGTACCTCCTGGATGATGGTACAATGAAAAAAATTATTATTCCAATCAATCATCTTTAAGAGGTATAAGTGTGCTAGATAAAGAGGTGCTTGTTTCTACAAGGAACTTTCATAACAAACACAAAGTGTAAAAGTTTAAATGCACATTCAATCAGACAACCAAAGCATGTTTATGGTAATCTTTTAATTTGCATCAAAGATGATATTTTTGTGAGTAAAAGAAGCAGCATTTCACTACAGTGGTTATCTTTATCCAACTTATATACCACTTATTACTTCATCCCAATTAGAGTGTTAGTCTCTTATCACTACTCTCATTTTTCTTTCTTGCAAAAAGTCTTCCATCCATTTAAGTAGTTTGCCCTGTATTCCTCCTTCAGTTTCTAATTTCTTAAGCAACTTTTTATGTGGTACTTTGTCAAAAGCTTTTTTTAGGTCCAGAAATGCACAATCAGCCCATCCATCTCTTTCTTGTATTATATCTATTAGTCTTGAATAGAAACATATTAAATTGGTGACGCATGATCGTCCTTGTCTGAATCCAAGTTGCCTTGGATTTAGCACGTTGTTGTTTTTTTCTAAATACCCCGTCTGGGGTAGTGGTTCCATGTTATTGTGGCAAAGTAGCATGCAGTTGATACTTTAGGGTCTATATGGGGCTCCCCTACGGACCAGAGCCACACATCAATTTTGTCTGTGATGAGGAAAACTCTGTTCATAGAGAAATTATGACACTTTTATAATACGACTGTCCCTCCGTTATGCTGTCCCCCAACCTTGTTACTGTCCTGTACAATTTCTCTGAATATTCATTTCCTTTTTCGCCTACCTTCCCTATGGTGACGGAAAAGAATACTGCCACCAAGTAATTCCACTTGCATCATAAGAGGCGAGAAGAAAGGGATGGGGATTGGGACTAGGCATCCTTCTCCTTGTAGCCACACAGGGGACATTCCTAAAAAAAGTACATTTGTAAAGGCATAAGAGGGTCTAGGAGTTTTCCGACCAGCACCCTAAGGTTTGGGTCTTGGATAGATTTAAATGAGTGCATAGAGGATTTAGGGAGAAATGTCAATGTAATAGTACTGGGAGACCTTAATGCTAGGGTAGGAAATGGTCCAATTGAAGTAGTGGTTGGGAAATGTGGAGTTCCAGGAAAGAATCATAGTGGAGAGTTGATGGTGGAGATGTGTCTAGAAAGAGAGTTGGTGATAGGAAATACAGTGTTTCGGAAGAAAGTCAAGCATAAGTACACATGGGAGAGGGTGGTGGATGGAAGGGGGGTAGATAGAGCATTAATGGATTATGTAGTGGTAAATAGGATTATGATAGGAAGAGTTAAGGATGTACATATGCTAAGGGGAGAGGGTGGGGGAATATCAGATCATCTTTTGGTGGAAGGTAAGTTGAGAGTGGAGGAGAGATGGAGAAAGAGGAAAGGGACAAAAGGTAGGGAGGTGCTTAGAGTGAACTCTTTAAATGAAAAGGAAAAGGAGAAGGAGTACAAGAAGAAGCTGAAGGAGGAGTGGGAGGGAGTGAAGGATAGAGTAGACCTAGGTGTGGAGGAGGAATGGGGATGGATCAAGGAGGGAGTCACAAAGTGTGCAAAGATGGTGTGTGGAACAAGAAGGATGGGAGGAAATAGAAGGAAGGGTAGTGAATGGTGGGATGAGGAAACAAAGAAGGTTGTAGAAGAGAAGAAGTGAGCTTTCACAGATTGGTTACAAAATAGGACGAGGGAGTCATATGAGAGGTACAAAGAAAAGAAAAGAAAAGAGAAGTAAAGCAAAAGGTAAAGGAGGCAAAGAGGAGAGCAGATGTGAAATGGGGTAGGAGTATGACAGAAAATTTTGAAAGTAATAAAAAGATGTTTTGGAAAGAAATTAAGAGAGGAAGAGGAGGTGAATCAAGTAGAGAAGAAAAGGTAAAAGGTGTAGATGGAGAGATGATAATGGAAGAGAAGGTAGTAAGGGAAAGATGGACAGAATATTTTAGGGAGTTGCTAAATGTGATGGAGGATAGGCAGGGAAAAATAGCTGCAGAGGGAAATGCTAAGAAAATGACCGTGATGAGTGAGGAAAATGGAGGAGAAATAAGGAAGAAGTGAAGGCAGTTGTTAAGATGATGTAAGCAGGTAAGGCACCTGGTCTGGATGGATGCCATGCACAATGTCTAAAAAAAGGAGGTACAATGATGGTGGACTGGCTGGTTATTTAATGTTTGCTGGAGAGAGGGTAGAGTGCCAGACGACTGGAGGAGTGCCTGTATAGTTCCACTTTACAAGGGAAAAGGGGACAAGTGCGAATGTAGTGGTTTCAGAGGGATTAGCTTGTTAAGTGTAGTTGGGAAGGCTTATGGGAGGATCTTGATTGAGAGGATTAGGAGAGGAACAGAGGGAGTAATTGGTGAGGAACAGTGTGGATTTAGGACGGGTAGAGGTTGTGTAGATCAGATTTTTGTGGGTAAGACAGATATGTGAGAAAGCTATAGGAAAGGAGAAGGATGTTTTTTGGGCTTTTATGGATCTGGAAAAGGCTTAAGACAGGGTAGACAGAAAGGCACTGTGGGAGGTTTTGCAGATATCCGGGATAGGAGGAAAGCTTCTAGGAGCTGTCAAGAGTTTTTATGAGGGTAGTGGAGCTTGTGTCAGGATTAGAAATGGAGAGAGTGAGTGGTTCGAGGTAAAGGTGGGACTTCGTCAAGGATGCGTTACGTTGCCCTGGCTGTTCAACTTATACATGGATGGGGTAGTGCGAGAGGTATGCAAGGGTAGTGGGTCAGGGATTGGAGATGGTTAAAGAAAATGGAGAAAAGTGGGAGGTGAGCCAGCTACTGTTTGCAGATGACACTGCGCTTGTGGCAGGATCGGAGGAGGGATTGAGGAAGCTGGTGACAGAGTTTGGGAGAGTGTGTGATAGAAGAAAGGTGAAGATAAATGTGGATAAAAGTAAGGTGATGAGATGTACAAGGGGTGAAAGTGGTAGTAGTCTGGAAGTGAGCATTAAGGGAGAGTGACTGGAGGAAGTGGACAGTTTTAGATACTTGGATGCAAATGTGGCAGAAAAAGGTGGAGTAAAGGTGGAGGTAGAATGTAGATTGAGAGAAGCGAGTAAATGCCTTGGTGGATTAAAAAGTGTAATGAGGAATAGACATTTGGGAATAGATGCTAAAAGGAGACTGAAGGAGTGATTGTGCCAACAGCACTGTATAGGGCAGAAACATGGAACATAAGAGAGGAAGAGAGGAGTTTGAATGTGTTTGAGATGAGGTGTCTGAGAAGTATGATGAGGGTTACTAGGCTAGACAGAGTGAGAAATGAGGAGGTGAGGAGGTGAGGAGGAGAACAGGGGTGGAAAGGGAGTTGGGAGATAGGGTTGATGAAAGAGTATTAGGATGGTTTGGACACATGGAAAGAATGAGTGAAGAAAGACTAGTAAAAGAGAGGTATGGAAGGCAGATGTGGGGGGGGGGGGAGTTAACATGAAGGGACATCCTAGGATGAGGTGGATGGATGGGGTGAAGGGGGCTTTGGGGAAGAGGGGAATGTCTGTTGAGGAAGGACAGGAGAGGACAGAACACAGGGGTGAATGGAGAATGGTTGTATATGGATGATGTTGTGATGCATGAGGTGGAATGGGTGGGGGGATGGGGGGTGAGGTAGTATGTCTGAGCAAAATTTGACGTAGCCCAAAGGGATTTCTCCCCGTCCTCTCATTTTATGCATGGGGGGACGGAGAGGGGGGGTTGCCGATTTAATGAAGCGGCCTTGCAGTGGATGTGCTGTGTCTTGTGACACTGCTTCTGACCCAGGGCAGTGGACAAGGTGCAGGGTTGACCCGTCATCCAGGAGGCGCTATGATAAGAGGGAGGGTGGAGGGGTGTGGAGTGTATTCAGGGATGGAATGGGTGGGAATGATTTTATGCCTTTTCCCTTTTGGCTACCTCCCTTGTAAGGGGGAAAAAGCCTTGGTATATGTATGTATATACCTTACCCATCTACTTTTGATAATTCACAAATTTTTGCTATTGTACTTGTTAGAGAGACTGGTCTATAGTTAGAAGGGTCTTCTTTATTTCCCCCTTTATATATAGGTACTATATCTGCTCTTCTCTAATCTTTTGGAACTTTTCCTTCTTTCAAGGAACTGTTTATTATGCTATGTATTTTGTCTGCCAGTTCATTTCTGCATTCTTTCAAAATCCAGTTTGCTATTTCATCTGGTCCATGCGATTTTCTGACATCAAGATTACTCAAGTGTTTTATTATTTCATTCTTTGTTACTTCTATTTCTTTCATAGGGGAGACTTTCTCCTCCCATTTTATCTCTCCAGGTTGTATGTTCTCCCTTGTAAATACTGATTTAAAATGTTTTTTCATAATTTCTGCCATTTCTATTTTCCTCTGTGTATTCAACTCCTCCTTGTCATAATTTCTCTAATTAATGTTTGTTTTTCAGTTTGTTGTTTACAAATCTGTAAAATAGTTTTGGTTGATCTTTTCATTTTTCTATGACATCTTTTTCATATTTTCTCTTTTCCTCTCTGCACACTTGTACATATTCATTTCTATAACTAGTATATATTTTACATTTTTCAGGTCTTTTCTCTTTCTTCCATTTGGTCCAAGCTTTATCTCTTTTGTCTTTTAACTCCCTACAACTTTTGTTGTACCAGCACTTTGCACTTTACATATTTTTTTCTTGCTTTTGTCTAGGGACATACTTTTCCACTCCTTTTTTATAAATTGTTGTCAAAATATTCCATTTCTCTTCCACTGTTGTTTCCTCTTTGTATATTCTTTCCCAGATTTCTTTTTGAAAGAATTCTCTTATCTGATAAAAAAAAAAATCATACATCAATCTTCCTTTTCTATATTGTTCATTTCTTTTCATGTATTTTTCCTCATTTAGTTCCAGTTCAATCAATATGTGGTCACTTTTATTCATTGGTGTCTTGTATTCAATCTTTTCTACTATTTCAGGTTCTGGTGTGATTATTAGGTCTAGTTTTGATGGTTCTTCTTCATTTCTATACCTAGTGTTCTCTTGAGTCCATTGTGTTATTGTATGGTCAATAATCATCTCAAGTAGAACATTTCCCCATGAGTCATCTCCACCCTTTACTGCCATCTCTTCCCAGCAGACTTCTTTGCAATTAAAGTCGACCATTATCAATATTCTTCCTTCATCTTCCATTCTCTTACTTAATGTTATCCTTGTGTCTTCTAACATAATTTTATGTTCTCTTCCCACGAGGCTGTTTTTGGAGGTACATAATCTATTACAAACTTTCTACTCTTCTTATCTCTGTCTTCCACTTCGATCATAATCATCTCTACTTTATTCTTTCCATATGTGACATTCCTCATGTTTGTATCCTTCTTAGTAAGGAACATAACTCCACCCCCTTGTTTTGTCTCTCTGTTTCTAATCCAATAATTATATGCACCATGTCCTACACTGTTGGGTGGTAGTGGACCTTTTAATTTTGTCTCTACAATTCCCATTATGTCTGGTTCTTTTTCCTTCAGATAATCATTCAGTTCATTCAATCCTGTTATTAATCCATCTATATTTGTGTAAGACACTCTTAATTTTCTGCTACTTCTATTGTATTTTCTGTTTCCCTTTTGTTTTTCTCTGTTATGTACAAGTTCCTCACTTTCATATTCACTACTCTCCAATGGAATTCCTCTTTTTCTGACTCTGATCTCATCTCGTCTTTTTCTTTAGCTTCTTGCCTTTTTGTCTTCTCCTCTCTTTCCTCTTTATTCATTTCTCTTTTTATCCATACCTTTTTATATTGTTCACTGTCTGCTAGTTTCCCTGTTTTTGCTAAGATATTCTCTGCTGTCGTTTGTGACCTGAATTGAACCTTCATTGGTCTGGTCTTATCTGTACTATATTTCCCGAGCCTACACATTTCTTCAATTTGTTTCCCAATTTCAGGTTCATCTTCCTGAACTAATTCTAATAAACTGTTTACTTTTTTTCCTCTTTGATTCTTGTGGTTCTATTTAGATTATACTTCTCTTCCATTCCTAATATAATTATACATTTCTTTTTATCTGCTAAGTCTCTTACTATATTCTCCTTCTGTCTCATCACTTTAATAACTGTGTCTTCAGTTTGTTCTTTCATCTGTTTTACTATATCATTAAATGCAATTTTGTTGTTCTCTTGTGCTTCTTTTGCTATTTATTCTTTATTCTCTTTATTCTTCTTCTTCAATTCCTCATTCTCACCTGTTACTTATTTTAACTGTCTTTTTAATTCTTCTATTTCTTTAGTTAGTTTTTTGTTCACCTTCTCTAATTCTTTCAATTTTTCAACTCTCTGCATGATCTGTGTTAGTTCACCATACCTATCCTCCCAATATTTGACAATTTTCTCAAGTTTTTCTTCTAGGCTTGCTAATCAGGGAGGGTTGGTTTCCCACCCTCATTAAATCCTTGGAAATTGTTATCTTCACCTTCCATTATGCTGCTCTTATCTATATTTCTGATCTTTGCATTTTTGTTAATCCCTTCTTCATCACTAAATTCATCCAGCCCGTGTTTGTTTACATGGCATCTGCCTGCCTGGACCAAGTCCTCCCCTTCCTCATTTCCTTCCATTTCCCTCAGTAATCCCTCCCCTTCTCCTTTTTCCTCACCTTCCCACTACACCATGAGCTTTCCCCTTCCCTATAAATACAAAAAGGTACTTCCTTGACTTTGAGATCCACAAATATTTCCCTTCTTCTTCGGAGCTCCAATCTTCGCCGTGAATCAGTCTATGTGTGTGTTTTAAGGAATACAATCATGATGATAATGGTTTAACATCAGCAACTCCCCCCTACTAGAGGTCTAGGATGGTGCCCCTTATAGAGGGCTTTGTAGCATGGAATTTAATGAACCATGCCCTTGGTTTAACTATACCAGTGGTAGGGTTCGAACCACCATCCCCTCAACCTTCGCTGCAAGTAACAACACCCTAACCCACTCAGTCAGTGAGCTTCCAATCATACTTACCTTGAGGTAAATTCATGAGTTATCCTTGGATCAAGGAGGAGGTAATTGAAACAGCGTTTGCAGGTTCCATCTCGCCAATATCTGCTCTTGTCAGGCTGGAGAAATGGTTCCTTCATCTCATCTTCTAGACTTCCCACTTCATCTAGATCTAAGTACTTTATGTCTTGCAGTGTTTTTTGTAGCTCTCTCGGATAGTTTGCGGATACTTAAAAAAATATATGAATAAATAAAACATATATAAATTTTAAAAATTAGTAATCTATTGTCTTTAAGCTTAACATACTCATCATTTAACTGCTCTCTAGGGACGGGGGGGGGGGGGGGTCGCCGTTTTAATGAAGCAGCCTTGCTGTGGATGTGCTGTGTCTTGTGACACTGCTTCTGACCCAGGGCAGTGGACAAGGTGCAGGGATGACCCGTCATCCAGGAGGTGCTAAGATAAGAGGGAGTGTGGAGGGGTGTGGAGTGTATTCAGGGATGGAATGGGTGGGAATGATTTTATGCCTTTTCCTTTTTGGCTACCTCCCTTGTAAGGGGGAAAAAGCCTTGGTATATGTATGCATGTATGTATTTCTTATCTATCTTTAACATCATACATACATACATATCAAAGGACCTATTCTCCCTTAATAAGACAGATGCTCAAGTCAAAGAATACAACCATCCCACATCAAATAAAACAAATACATGAAATCTTTTGAAGAATATTGGTTAATGAATAAAATCATGTCATCAAAAGAAAAAAAAAAGTGCTGGCATTAGACAAACCTACCCCAACATTACAAAGAAGCTCAAACTAGCTACAGTGAAAAAGGAGGAAATCTAGAAAATATTACCAAATTGATAATATTAAAAAGTAAATAATTTTCATACTCTACAGCCTAGAAGTTCACATTACATTACATCATTTATATCTCTCATCTTTTTACCTGGCTTCTCTGGTGAAACATTCCTTGTTGGATTTTTTCTGAGGCGCATCAAATGTCTCTGATAAACAACCATAGTAGTGCTTGTAATGGGGCCTGGTGATACACCCAATGCTTTCAAATCCTCCATTAACTGTCCGGAATCCATTAAGGCTATGCTCTCCGTCAAAGATCCAATACTATCTTGTGTTTCCTCTATGGATGTTTAGAAGAAAAAATATGTAATTACAAAAAACACAGATTATGAATGAAGTGACAAGGTCAAAGAGTAGGATTCAAGATAACTGAAGAAAGATTAATAAACTTAGTATAGTCAGGCAATTAAACCCTAAGAGGTTGTTAAACTACATCATTAGAGTCTGCATACATATGCACCCATGCCTCACAGAATACAATATCCTCATATAAAGGGCCATAATATAAAACTTAATACTTAGTATTTGGTCACCTGAACTCCAGAATAAGCTCAAAATTCCCTATTCAAATAAATTTGTTGCCCCTGGTCCCTTTTCAGAAGACCTATAGCCTTCAGTTAAACAGCAAGTCACCTTTCTTTGGTAGTGCAGCCTCATATTGTAAACTATTACATTCTCAAATTCTCTCAGTACTTCAGTATCACTATAACTTTCTATAACTTCTTTAGACTTAATCCCTAAAGTTTACAGATCCCAAAATTTACTCAAATCAACATCTAAAGCCAGGTCCACACTTGTTGCATTTCCACGTATCATATCATCTTTGCGTATCACCTAGTGATACGATACAGTGCAACAGGGTATTGTACCCACTTGTTGCGTATCCGAATACAGCAGGCAGATATGCAACAAGTGGGTACAATACCCTGTTGCACCATATTGTATCACTAGGTGGTATGCAAAGATGATACGATATGTGGAAATGCAACAAGTGTGGACCCGGCTAAAAAAAGAGGTGATACACAATAACTGAGGTGCCAAGTGCCTATAGTATGTGAGTAGACTCGTATAGCTTGAACACACAAAACATAACCAAATATAGACTTCATAACTACATAGCTGTTCCTCTGGAATGCATCTACAAGGGAAATCATTGTCCAATAGAAGTCTATACCAATCAACATGTCAATATCAATGGGAAAGTCATGTCAATAATCATCTACCAATTCAACGTGAGAAAATTAATCTAGTACTGTACTTGGCACAATAAGTAATATATAAATAAATGGCTGACATATTCTAGGCATTATGGCAGCAATGATGAGCACAACTTTCTTGTCAGAGCCCCATAACTTTAACTTGAAAACATTAATGTTCATTCCTTTCAGCACTGTGACTACCAAAGCTAGAATATGGTACAAGAGACTAGTGATATACTGTGGCTTACACCTTTTCAATAAGCCATTACTGACATAGGTTCTATCTGCACCATTATCAAACAGAACATTGGCTGTTTGTAAAATGGTGCATTTACCACCCTGTCTTGACAAACATGCTCACATTGTCAGACTTACCGCTAATAGTAGCACCTTCAGTTCCTTCAATTTTGTTCCTTCTAGGACTCTGTTCCAGCCTGACACCACACATCAGTACGCTATGGCCACCATTACAGCTTGTGCACCTTATGTTGGCTTTACACTCTCTTGCCATGTGTCCACTGCATAAACACTTGAGGCAGAGACCCAAGCTTCTTATTTTCTCACCTTGAGCCATTCTGCTTAGTTTTAACTCGTCAATTTTTTTTTCTGATTTGTGTTTTCTACCACAAAAACAGCATACACCATTTTCTTGCTTGGATGAAGCAGGAAGGGCTGCAGCCAAGTACATCTTTTCTTTGGAAACCTTATCCTCATTTTCATTTTCTTCAATACTACTCTTTTTTCCTTTAAAAATGTCAGAGCTTTCCAATCTTGATATTTCTTTGTATAAAATTTTTAATAGCCAGTCCAAGTTGCTCTTGTCCCCATCATCCCTGGGCCATTCGTGCTGCAGTTCGTTGGACAGACAAGGGAAGATGACTGGAGGAAACACTTCACCCGGGTTCACTGTAATGCCAAGTGCTTCCAAACTGTTGCTATGTGTCAGGATTTCATCACACAACTTCCACAGCTGCAGCACACACTTACATCCACTTGTGTTAACATTGATGAGGCAATTCAGCAGGGCTTGTACATGTGCACAGATGATCCTTTCTCGCTTCCCATAATGTTCCTTCAGCAGGTCACAGGCAACTTGGTAGTTGGCACCAACATTGGCCAGTCCCTTCACCATATTTCTGGCATCCCCCTCCAACGAAGACAATAAATATGTGTATTTACTGATTACTGGAAGATCGGCAGTGTCAATGAGGAAGGAAAACTGGTCCCAAAAGGATTGCCATTGAGTTACTTCACCATCAAACTTTGGCAATTCTAATTTGGGTAACTTGCCATTGATGGCTTGTGATTCTTGAGATACGGAATTTGTAGGTACTGTCCTTGCTGCTTCTGCTGCTGTCAATTCCTTGATCTTATCCTCAGCTAATATCCTGGGCCTTCCGCGGTCTATTTTGAAGTTTTGTACTTCATCCAGAGCTAGTTCACGTTCGCTGTCTGATAATTTAGTTAATAAAGCATCCTGTACTTCATCTAATCTTGCTACTCTCTTATCATATTCTTGGATGGCGTATTCAATTTGACTTATGGTGGTAGTAGGTAATTTCAACAAGTTATTTAAGGCTTTAGAAGCTCGAGTGACCCAGCCTTTACACTTTGATTTTGTTTTCCTTAAGGTCTTTATACTTATCTTTTTTGGAGTCGTCATACTTGTCTTCTCTCCACAAACTAAAAAAAAATTATCTATATGCTTGTCTTTTTTGTGTCGCCATTCTTATCTTCTCTCCACAAACTAAATACAACTTATCTTCTTATGGTCATTGTAACCGTCACACAAGATACATAATCATCACACACCATGTAACAATACGTATACGTGTTCATGTATGCCTTAGTTACCAACACCACGCCAACGTTTCTAACAACACTACGTCATGGAGTGTCAGATCACTTGAACAACTGCATTGATGATCAATGCATGCACCGCTGCATCGCATCGGTGGCGCTGTGGATTACCAATGTATGAATGACCTTGGCAACGCATTCTCAATGAAACGCTCGATTGAGGATACAGTCCTACTTAACTGACCATACACCACATTTAAACACATTTACTAGTAAATTCCATGGTGTAATGATATGAAAATGCATTTTAAAGTAATACTGAATAAGATAATTATTAGTGACTCAGCGACAGCCCTGCCGGAAGCCACTCTTGTCAACAGTTAACTTTGAGATATAGTCCCGTATCCTCATTGTTTGAATGTAGTGCTTCTGACATTAATATATTTTTTTATTTATAACTTTCACAAAGGTGATACTCCTTGTACCAGGTCTGAGCACCAAAATGTGAGGTTTAAATCCACAACTTGGTCAGCCTAAACACCATGTTTTTTTTTAGGATTCTAGTTTATTTCCTCAGCTAACGTTTTCAAGAAACATTATGGGCTGGTACCAGCCCCACAAATCTATATAAATAAACTAAACTAAAAGTCTATCTATATACTAAGAGCTTTTTCCTCCTCATACGGGAGCCAAGTCAAAGGCACGCATCTACTCCCATCCACCACCCTTTCCTATTTCTTTCATCTATTCATATCATATTTGAATAAATAAATCAACGAAATAATAATAATAAATAATAAATAATAATAACAACAACAACAACAACAACAACAATAATAATAATTATAACAATAATAATAATAATAATAATAATAATAATAAAGATATATAAATAAATTTATAAAAAGAAAAAAAACAAGTTTACACTGTATATGACTAGGCACAAACTACTATACGCTTACAATTTCTTAGCACAACTTGGTAAATACACCCGACGGTCCTCACAAATAGACACGCAGTACACAACTATCGTATCAAACACGACCATAATACAAACGACAAGCGACCATGTGCCCGTCATTCTTACCATATCCACCAATCCCATACAGATACCCATTAATTGCAGACATGCTTACACTAAAGCACGCCGAGTCAACTACACATATACAACAAATGCAACCCATCGATCTGGAGGGAGTAAGCGAGGACATTGATCATGCAATCTCGAACACGCAGCATACTATCTTAGCAACTAATCTCACCTTCCCTAAAATAGCACACAGGCCACGCATACATCCCCTAATAGACCACAGAATACACCGCTTCCTAATTCAAGCCACACTATATAAGAGTACATAGCATAGCATAGCACGGATGTAGCCCCTATCACACCCGACGACTTATCCAGATCAGACACACTTTACAAGAACACTCCTTAAACACAGGGATTCCTGGGTTGGCAAAAACAAATTAATCGCATGGACCTTACTGCCGACCCGCCTTCTGTCGATCGGTCAGTAAAGCACGATGCATCGCAGACGCATCCGGAACGACGACGACGACGACCAGGAAACACCCTAACGCCAACATTGGACGAAAATCCTGATCATCTCTACCAAGTAAAATCGTGATTTTAATATACTTTTAAGACATAATTGCGAGAGATATGACTACACATTCCACAATCACTTCCCCACTTCCATTTGCCAGCATATCCAGTTTCCCCGAGGGAGACTGCAGCCAGGATTCACTCGCTGAGATAATGAGGGCTTTCATATTTGTACACGCACAAAAAAAAAAAAAGTGTGAGAGTTTTGTGGCGCGATTCTATTTACTTATTTGTTTTTTCATCGAGTCACAGAGAAATACGCGATTCACTATGGTCTGGGTCACGTGTTGGACTCGTGATCGACAGCTATTTCCCTCCCAGAAGAGAGCTCAGAGCTCATATATGACCTTACACGCACACACACCCAACTCCCCGCCCACGGGAATTGGAGTAACGACTCGCAGCGCAGCGATACTGGAATTATTTCAGCCCTGGGCGGGATTCGAACCCGGACCGAAGTAGTGGCAGCAGGGAACTCTACCAACTGCGCCTGGGTGGTTTTGTGCGTGCAGATGTATACGAGTACGATCACTTGGGTTAAATGTTATTATAAATTCTTCCAACACTCAACAACACCACCATCATCACCCTCATTCTTTCTGCGCGTCTAGATGCCAAAACGCTCTTGCTTACGGAAACGATCGACCACTGTGCGTAGAAATCCCAATGATCTTTAAATATTTCCGTGTTTTCTTTTTTATCCCTCCTCTTCACCTCTTCCTACGTGGTATTGTAATATCATATATTATGCTAGAGTAATGAGGGGGCATTTCGACTTCCCATGCTTTGATCTCAACGCCGATCAACATCAGTCACAATATTAACACTACTTATTACAGTATCACTACACGACATAAACACCACTTAAAATTCTACAAATAGTAGACATAATTTCCTATATGAATATGTATTAAATTGTGCTTAATCTTAATTTTCTCCTGATATGAAAACAGAATATCTGTCGGATCGAGCATAAAAGAAAACGAGGGATAATTTCAGGGTAAACTATAAGAAAACTTGACTTCAGTAAACACACTATTACACACTTTTTCAAACTGAACAGGGCCTATCTTGGGTGGATTTTCTCTCTCTCTCTCTCTCTCTCTCTCTCTCTCCCTCCCTCTCTCTCTCCCTCCCTCTCTCCCTCCCTCCCTCTCTCTCTCTCTCCCTCCCTCTCTCTCTCCCTCCCTCCCTCTCTCTCTCTCTCTCCCTCCCTCCCTCTCTCTCTCCCTCCCTCCCTCTCTCTCTCCCTCCCTCCCTCTCTCTCTCCCTCCCTCCCTCTCTCTCTCCCTCCCTCCCTCCCTGTGGGGTTTATATCTGGGGGTTGTTGGACGAGTATCGAATTTGGTGTTTTCAAAGGTTGTTTAGTTACCCAGGACAGTGGACAAGATGCAGGGATAACCTGTCATCCACGAGGTGCCAAGATGAGAGAGAGGGAGGAGAGTGGAAGGGAGTGGAGTATGTAGAGGATGGAATGGGTGAGAGTGGTTTATATGCCTTTTTCTTTTTGGCTAGTCCCCATGTAAGGGGGAAAAAGCCTTTGGTATAACGCATGTATGTATTAGTTGCACAGTAGCATGTGCAATTAATACATACATACTTTAAGGACTATTTTGGGGTACAACACCTACTGACCAGAACACTATTTCCCAACCCAAATGGAGTTACCAAATGTTTTTCCTGGTGTCGCCAAGACATCTTGTATACTTTTTTTTTCAAAACGACATGAATTCAATACAATAAACATATATATTAACACATATACAAATAGATTAGTGGGGATGCCTGTAAAAAGGTTGGTTGACATAATTTTGTCTAGGAAAGAGAAACATCTTTACTCCTAGAGGAATGATTCTACATTTTTGTACTGCAACTATCCCTCCATTATGCTATTTCCTTTTAAAATTGTTGAGCACTACTTTTTTGAATATATATTTTCCTCACCTCTGTCCCTGTGGTAGGGTTAGGAAAGAATTCCGACAAGTTTCCCATGTGGGTCGTAAAAGGCAGCTAAAGTGGGACAGAGTGATGGGACTAGGTATCCTGCTCTCTATATGGATATCCTACAAGAAGTCAAGGCATAAGCCAACTACAACCCTATGATTTGGATAATTAAATATGCATGGGTGTGATACAGATAAAAGTAAAAGGGAAGAGACAGGTAGTATGTTTGTGTGAAGGAATATAGATGTGTTTGCATTAAGTGAAACTGTGTTTGCATTAAGTGAAACTTAAGTGGAGACTGGTGGAGATGGTGTCAGGAGTGAGGAGAGGACAAGGGAGGGAAGGGATAGTTCTGCTGGCAAGTAATAAAATAGGAAAGCATGTGGTGGAGTGGATGGAGGTATCTTCAAGGTTCAATGAAAGTGAAACTAATTTAAAAGGGAAAGTGTTTTTGAGCTTGGGAGTGTAGTGGGGAGGGTGTTGGGAGTGAGCAGGGGATGAGGGAAGGAAGTGGTTGGCTCTACTAGTAAATCAAGATACAGGTATGCATGTGGTGGAATGGAAGCAAGTATCTTCAAGGTGTATTTTTGAGAGTTGTTGAGGAGGATAGAGAGGGACTGATGGTGGCAGTGGGAGGTACTAAGAAAATGATGGTGATGAGGGAGGAAAACAGAAATTATATAAGAAAAGAGGAGATCCAAGGAATTTTCAAAATTATGAGAGCAGTTGAGGCACCTGGGTTGGATGGGCATCATGCAGTCTTTGAAGAAGGGAGGTACAGTAATAGTACACTGGCTATTGAGGTTGTTTAATGTTTGTCTACAGGAGGGAAGAGTGCTGCAAGACTGTAGAAGTGCCAGTATAAAGGAAAATGGGACATAAGTGATAGTATTAGTTTCAAAGGTATCAGATTTTTTAGTGTAGTTAGGAAGGCTTATGAGAGTGTTTTAATCGAGAGGATGAGGAGAGGACCAGGGGGAGTAATTGGTGAGGAGTAGTGTGGGCTCAGGAAAAGTAGAGGATGTGTGGATTAGATTTTTGTAGTAAGGCAGCTCTGTGAGATGGCTTTGGCAAAATGTAATGGCATCTTTTGTACCTTTATGGAATTGGAGAAGGCAGGAAATGGAGATGATCCTTCATCCACAAGGAGTCAAGATGAGAGGGAAAAAAAGGGTGGTGGACAGGAATAGAATGGGTGGAAGTGGGTGCATTCCTTTGGCTTGGCTTTCTCCCTTATAAGGGAGGAAGAAGCCCTTGATATATAGATACAGACTTGAACCTTTATTATAGTCCTTTGTAAGGGTAAAATTAGCCCAGTAAAGCATCAGTATTTTGGTTTAACTCTTTTACCAAGCAGTACAGATTTTCTCAACTTTTTTGTCATCAAAAAATAAAATCCATTTGAGTAAGTCCTACTGCCTGAGAAGAATTAAAGGATTGTAAGGAAATCTATGTACATAAGACAAATAAAATAAAATAGAGAAACCTCTTACAATTTCATAAAATACTCACCAAACTTTGCTTTTTCCATCAATCTATTATCTGAGCTTCTGATTACAGGCTTTATATTCGAGTTCACATGATATTCAAAGGATTCCTCCACTTTTCTGTGGTACCAAAATAATAAGTAAAACTTAGCATTTGTATTATATGTGTATACACATGGGTATATATGAAAGTATATGTATATATGCATACAGAGGTCATTAATATGTAGACAGATGTATATATGTGTATATGCATATCTCCAGGATGAGTGAAGGGTGGTATACCACAAATATCACATATGAATAGAAAAATTAATTCACATCACAGACGAGAACAAAATATATAATTATTCAAATATCACATACACTATTATTAAACATCAACTAAGAGTGTTAGGATGGTTTGGACACATGGAGGGAATTAGTGAAGAAAGACTGGTGGAAAATGTGTGGAGGGTGGAGGTGGAGAGAGTGAACATGAGGTTTGACCAGATGGATGGGGAGGGGGTGCCCACTGGGAAGGAGGGGAGTGTCTGTTGAGGAAGGACAGGAGTTTTGATGAATGAGAGGGAGTGGGTGGTGGATGGGGGGTGTGGGAGTATGTGTGAAAAAATAATTTGATGCAGCCCAAAGGGATTTCTCCCCATATTATATATCTCTCTCTCTCTCTCTCTCCTTTTTTTTTTCTTCTTTCTTTCTTTCTTTCTGCAAGGGATGGAGAGGGGGGTCCACCAATTTAATGAAGTGGCCTTGCTGTAGATGTGCTGTGTCTTGCAACTCTGCTTTTGACCCAGGGCAGTGGGCAAGATGCAGGGATGACCTGTCATCCAGGAGCCAAGATAAGAGGGATGGAGTGGGGTGAATGGGAGTGGAGTATGTGGGGATGGAATGGGTGGGAGTGGGGTATGTGGGGATGGAATGGGTGGGAGTGGATTTTATGCTTTTGTTTTTTGTCTACCTTCCTTGTTAGAGGGAAAACACTTTTGGTATATGTATGTAACCTACTCTCACCTTGTTAAAGAAGACAATGGTTCACATCTACGTTCTAGAAGTACAATGTCTTTTTCTTCATCTGTATACAAATACTCTTCTGCCATACTTTCAACAGTGGATGCTGCAGTCACCTGTTTTCAGGAAAGAATATATATATATATATATATATATATATATATATTGCAAAAATAATCACACAAAAACACGTGACTAAATGATCATTCAGAAACCACAGGGAAATTAAAGTTTGGAATACCAAATGTTTTCGTCTATTACAACATCTTCAGAGTACAAGAAAGAAAAATACAACACAATATTTATACAGAAATAAGAAAACTGGGGAAGGTTACAGCCACATAAAACCTTCAAACTATGTACATATACCCACATACAGATACACATGAAAATATAATGATAATGATAAAACATTAAAACAGTAATAATAAAAAAAAAACACAGACAACCATGTGGCCAAAAAGTCCACATGGACATTTGGACATAATTAAGAGTCATAATACTGTTTTATCATTTCATTGATGACAAAATTATCTAATTGGAATAAACCTAAACTCAAATTGATGTTATTATCAAAATTGCTTTTTATAAAACTGGATTCAATGATGTTCCTTTTTAAAACAGAATTACAAACAACAATTTTTTTAACATTGTCCCAGTCAATGCTATGGTTTGTGTCTCTTACATGGACAAAAACCCCACTAGACATTTGGCCCGTCCTTATACTATATTTATGCTGATTCATCCTTACATGTAATTTTTACCAGTTTGGCCAAATTAACAGGAGCTACAGTGTTTATAGGGAATACTGTAGATGCATCCTACAATATTGCAAGGGAAATTTTAAATGAAGAGTTATTTGATGGTATTGTTTTGGAAATTAACATTGATATTGAACTCTTTAAGGATGCAAGGAGGTCTTACAAGATTTTCATGAAAGGGAAGAACTAAAATATCTTTCTTGCAAAATGTATTATCTTTTTGGGATATAAGAGACACAAACCATAGCATTAACAGGGACAATATTAAAAAATCGTTGATTGTAATTCTGTTTTAAAAAGGAACATCATTGTATCCAGTTTTATAAAAAGCAATTTTGATGATAACATCTTTTTGAGCTTAGGTTTATTCAAACTAGATAATTTCATCATTAATAGAATAATAAAACAGTACCATGACTCTTAATTGTGCCCAAATGTCTATGTGGACTTTTCAGCCATTTTTTTTTTTTTACTGTGGTGGGGGAAAAGAATACTGCCACCAAGTAATTCCACTTGCATCGTAAGAGGCGAGAAGAAAGGGATGGGGATTGGGACTAGGCATCCTTCTCCTTGTAGCCACACAAGGGACATTCCTAAAAGAAAAAGTAAAGGCATAAGAGGGTCTGGGAGTTTTCCAACCAGCACCCTAAGGTCTGGGTCTTTTAATGTGCGTGGATGTGGTACAGATGAGAGTAAAAGGGAAGAGATAGGTAGTATGTTTGTGAGAAGAAAGATGGATGTGTTGGCTTTGAGTGAAACTAAGTTGAAAGGGAAGGGTGAGTGTAAGTTTGAGAGTGTAAGTGGGAGGTTATCAAGAGTGAAGAGAGGGTGAGGGAGGGAAGGGGTGGCTATTCTAGTAAGTGAAGAGATAGGTAAACGTGTAGTGGAGTGGAAGGAGGTTTCCTCAAGGATAATGTGGATGAAGGTGAAACTGGGAAAGGAGATGTGGGTTTTTGCAAGTGCCTATGGGCCTGGCAGTGAGAAGAGTGTAGAAGAAAGGGAGGCTTTTTGGATAGATCTAAATGAGTGCATAGAGGATTTAGGGAGAAATGTCAATGTAATAGTACTGGGAGACCTTAATGCTAGGGTAGGAAAGGAGCCAATTGATGGAGTGGTTGGGAAATGTGGAGTTCCAGGAAAGAATCGTACTGGAGAATTGATGGTGGAAATGTGTCTAGAGAGTTGATGATAACAAATACAGTGTTTCGGAAGAAAATCATGCATAAGTACACATGGGAGAGGGTGGTGGATGGAAGGGTGGTAGATAGAGCATTAATGGATTATGTAGTGGTAAATAGGATTATGATAGGAAAAGTTAAGGATGTACATGTGCTAAGGGGAGAGGGTGGGGGAATATCAGATCATTTTTTGGTGGAAGGTAAGTTGAGAGTGGAGGATAGATGGAGAAAGAGGAAAGGGACAAAAGGTAGGGAGGTGCTTAGAGTGAACTCTTTAAATGAAAAGGAAAAGGAGTACAAGAAGCTGAAGGAGGAGTGGGAGGGAGTGAAGGATAGAGTAGAGCTAGGTGTGCAGGAATGGGGATGGTTCAAGGAGGGAGTCACAAAGTGTGCAAAGATAGTGTGTGGAACAAGAAGGATGGGAGGAAATAGAAGGAAGGGTAGTGAATGGTGGGATGAGGAAACAAAGAAGGTTGTAGAAGAGAAGAAGTGAGCTTTCACAGATTGGTTACAAAATAGGACGAGGGAGTCATATGAGAGGTACAAAGAAAAGAGAAGTAAAGCAAAAGGTAAAGGAGGCAAAGAGGAGAGCAGATGTGAAATGAGGAAAGAGTATGACAGAACATTTTGAAAGTAATAAAAAGATGTTTTGGAAAGAAATTAAGAGAGGAAGAGGAGGTGAATCAAGTAGAGAAGAAAAGGTAAAAGGTGCAGATAGAGAGATGATAATGGAAGAGAAGGCAGCAAGGGGAAGATGGGCAGAATATTTTAGGGAGTTGATAAATGTGAAGGAGGATAGGGAAGGAAAGATAGCTGTAGTGGGAAATGCTAAGAAAATGACTGTGATGAATGAGGAAAATGGAAAAGAAATAAGGAAGGATGAAGTGATGGCAGTTGTTAAGATGATGAAAGCAGGTAAGGCACCTGGTCTGGATGGATGCCATGCAGAATGTCTTAAAAAAGAGGTACAGTGATGGTGGACTGGCTGGTGAGATTATTTAATGTTTGCTGGAGAGAGGGTAGAGTACCGGAGGACTGGAGGAGTGCCTGTATAGTTCCACTTTACAAGGGAAAAGGGGACAAGTGTGAATGTAGTAGTTTCAGAGGGATTAGCTTGTTAACCTCTTCACTCCGGGGCACATCGCATGTCTGGCAGCATTAGCTGCCCGACATGCGATGTTGCGTCATAATAATCGCATTATAAAAAATAAAGTCAGTGCTCAATCGTTCGTTCTCTTTCACCCGTGAATTTTGATAACCATAGAAAATATGATGAAGCCAGTTTAGAGAGAATGGAGGTTACATAGGTACGACTACAATAAATATAATCAAGATGCCGACGTCCACATCATCGCGCACCCACTTGCCCCTCATGCCGCCTACGTTGGCGTCACCGTATGGAAGTGGTTAAGTGTAGTTGGGAAGGCTTATGGGAGGATCTTGATTGAGAGGATTAGGACAGGAACAGAGGGAGTAATTGGTGAGGAACAGTGTGGATTTAGGATGGGTAGAGGTTGTGTAGATCAGATCTTTGTGGTAAGACAGATATGTGAGAAAGCTATAGGAAAGGGGAAGGATGTTTTTTGGGCTTTTATGGATCTGGAAAAGGCTTAAGACAGGGTAGACAGAAAGGCACTGTGGGAGGTTATGCAGATATACAGGATAGGAGGAAAGCTTCTAGGAGCTGTCAAGAGTTTTTATGAGAGTAGTAGAGCTTGTGTCAGGATTAGAAATGGAGAGAGTGAATGGTTTGAGGTAAAGGTGGGACTTCGTCAAGGATGCGTTATGTCACCCTGGATGTTCAACTTATACATGGATGGGGTAGTGGGTCAGGGATTGGAGATGGTTAACCCCTTCCATACGGTGCCGCACACGTAGGCGGCATGAGGAGCAAGTGGATACGCGAGGCTGCCATATCGGCGTCTTGATTATATTTATTGTAGTTGCCCCTGCGTAATGACATACTCTCTAAACTGTCTTCATCACATTTTCTATGGTTATCAAAATTCACAGGTGAAAGAGATTTTGAACCGTTCTGAAGAGGTTAAAGAAAATGGAGAAAAGTGGGAGGTGAGACAGCTGTTGTTTGCAGACGACACTGCGTTTGTGGCAGGATCACAGGAGGGATTGAGGAAGTTGGTGACAGAGTTTGGGAGAGTATGTGATAGAAGAAAGCTAAAGATAAATGTGGGTAAAAGTAAGGTGATGAGATGTACAAGGGGTGAAAGTGGCAGTAGACTGGAAGTGAGCATTAACCACTTCCATACAGTGACACCTACATAGGTGACATGAGGAGCAAGTGGGTACTCGATGCCGACATCGCCATCTTGATTACATTTATTGTAGTCGTACCTACGTAATTTCCATTCTCTCTAAACTGGCTTCATCAATTTTCTATGGTTATCAAAATACACGGGTGAAAGAGAACGAACGACTGAGCACTGACTTTATATTTCATAATGCGATCATTATAACGCAACATCGCACGTCGGGCAGCTAATGCTGCCTGACGTGCGATGTGCCCCGGAGTGAAGAGGTTAAGGGAGAGCGACTGGAGGAAGTGGATAGTCTTAGATACTTGGGTGCAAATGTGGCCAGAAAATGTGGAGTGAAGGTGGAGGTAGAATGTAGATTGAGAGAAGCGAGTAAATGCCTTGGTGGATTAACCCCTTCCATACGGTGACGCCTACATAGGCGTCATGAAGAGCAAGTGGGTACGCGAGGATGCCGACGTCGGCATCTTGATTATATTTATTGTAGTTGTACCTGTGTGACCCCCATACTCTGTAAATTGGCTTCATCATATTTTCTATGGTTATCAAAATTCAAGGGTGAAAGAGAACGAGTGATAGAGCAGTGATTTTATTTTTTATAAGTGAAGTGATAAAGTTCCTTAATGACAACAATATCAGTGTTATGGAGTGGCCAGGCAATTCCTCAGACTTGAACCCAATAGAAAATGCCTGGAATCTGATGAAAAACGAACTGGAGCCGCGACCCACCAGTATTCCAGACCTGAAGGAGGTGCTGAAGAAGATCTGGGTCACTATGGACAGCGCCTACTTCACCAAACTCGCCTCTTCAATGCCCAGAAGGATCCAGATGGTACTCAAGAACAAGGGGAACATGACAAAATACTAAATGTAACTCTTAAGTGGAAATAAAGCACATGTTAGTTGTACTTTTGAGTTTTATTGTCCAAAAGTCCTAGTGTATAGATTTTTTTTGCGGCGACTGTGTATATATATATATATATATAATGCCTTTACTTTTTCGTTTAGGAATGTCCCCTGTGAGGCTACAAGGAGAAGGATGCCAAGTCCCAATCCCCGTCCCTTTCTTCTCGCCTCTTACAATCCAAGTGGAAATACTTGGTGGCAGTATTTTTTTCCCCCACCAAAGGGAATTCCCCCACCACAGAAAATGAATACTCAGAGAAATGGTACAGGACAGCAGCAAGGGGTTGGGGGACAGTCGTAGTATAAAAGTGTCATCATTTCTCTATGAACAGAGTTTTCCTCTATCATAGACAAAATGATGTGTGGCTCTGGTCCGTAGGGGCGCCCCATATAGACCCTAAAGTATCAACTGCATGCTACTTTGCCACAATAACAAGCAGCCAATACCCCAGACGGGGGATGACCCGTCATTCGGGAGGTGCTAAGATAAGAGGGAGGGTGGAGGGGTGTGGAGTGTATTCAGGGATGGAATGAGTGGGAATGATTTTATGCCTTTTCCTTTTTGGCTACCTCCCTTGTAAGGAGGGAAAAAGCCTTGGTATATGTATATGTTTATATATATATATACATACATACATACATATACCAAGGCTTTTTCCCCCCTTACAAGGGGGGTAGCCAAAAAGAAAAAGGCATAAAATCATTTCCACCCATTCCATCCCTGAATACACTCCACACCCCTCCACCCTCCCTCTTATCTTAGCACCTCCTGAATGACGGGTCATCCCTGCACCTTGTCCACTGCCCTGGGTCAGAAGCAGTGTCACAAGACACAGCACACACACACACACACACATATATATATATATATATATATATATATATATATATATAATATATATAAATATATATATATATATATATATATATATATATATATATATTGGAAAACAGTAAACACCAGATTCAATTGAAGGGTTTAATAAACCAAATAAACCCTTCAAATAAAACCTTCAATTGAATCTGGTGTTTACTGTTTTCCAATATGGATCCCAGATTCCAAATCTTCTCTTACATATATATATATATATATATATATATATATATATATATATATATATATATATATATAAATATTTATATACATATAAATATATATATTTGAAATAGATCAATAAATACAATAGGTGATCAACTCTAGTTATTAAAGTAGTATTAAAACTATAAGATCCAATTGATTCACTGCCTTGGTTTTATTGCAGCAGACCAATGGCATGAGTACAGGTTAGTTGGGATGGTTTTGGTGTATTCCAATATCATTCTTAATGCTTTGTTTTGTGCTGTCTATAGAATATCTTTGTTTTCTAGAACAGGGGTCACCAAACTTTCTTCACAGCAGGCCAGACAACTGAGGGAATGATGAGCACAGGCCACAGGACTATTTTGTTCAATACAATAGCTACATACATATACCAATGACCTTTTTCCCCCTTACAAGGGAGGTAGCCAAAGTCAAAAGCATAAATCCACTCCCATTCATTTCATCCCCACATACTCCACTCCCATTCACCACCCCCTGCTCCCTCTTTTCTTGACTCCTCCTGGATAATGGGTCATCCCTGGATCTTACACACTGCCCTGGGTCAGAAGCAATGTAGCAGGACACAGCATATCTACAGCAAGGCTGCTTCATTTAATCGGTGACCCACCCTTTCCATCCCCTCATGCAGAAAAAGAGAAAATGGAAAGAGGTCCCTTTGGGCTGTGTCAAAATATCATTCACACATACTCCCTCATCCTCCATCCCCCACCCACACCCTTCCATGTATCACAGCATCATCCATACAAAAGCATTCTCAGAGTACCGGAGGACTGGAGGTGTGCCTGTATAGTTCTGATTTACAAGGGAAAAGGGGACAAATGCGAGTATAGTAGTTTCAGAGGGATCAGTTTGTTGAGTGTAGTTGGGAAGGCTTATGGGAAGGTTTTGATTGAGAGGATTAGGAGAGAACAGAGGGATTGGTGAGAAACAGTGTGGGTTTAGGACAGGTAGGGGTTGTGCAGATCAGATATTTGTGCTAAGGCAGATATATGAGATAGCTTTAGAAAAAGGTAAGGATGTTTTTTGGGCCTTTATGGATTTACAAAAAGGCTTATGACATGGTAAACAGAAAAGCATTATGGGAGATATTGCAGATATATGGGATAGGAGGGAAGCTGTTAAGAGCATTCAAAAGTCTTTACGAGAATAGTAGAGCCTATGTTAGAATTAGGGATGGAGAGAGCGAGTGGTTTGAGGTAAAGGTGGGACTTTACCAGGGGTGTGTTATGTCGCCTTGGCTGTTCAATCTATACATGGATGGGGTGGTGCAAGAGGTAAATGCTAGGGTAATGGGCCTGGGATTGGAAGTGGTTAAAGAAAATAAAGAAAAATGGGAGATCAGCCAGTTTTTGTTTGCCAACAATACTGCACTTGTTGTGGGATCAGAGGAGGGATTAAGGAAGTTAGTGATAGAGTTTGGGAATGTGTGCAAAAGAAAAAAGTTTATAAATGTGGGTAAAAGTATGGTGATGAGATATACAAGGGGTCAGGATGGCAGCATTTTGGAAGTGAGTATTAAGGGAGAGAGACTGGAGGAAGTGGATAACACATCCCTGGGTGCAAATGTGGCAGGAATGGGAGGAGTGGGGGTAGAATATAGATTGAGAGAATCAAGTAAATTCCTTGGGAGAATAAAAGGTATAATGAGAAATAGACATTTGGGAATGGATGCTAAGAGATTGTATGAAGGAGTGATTGTGCCAACAGCACTGTACGGGGCAGAAACATGGAATATAAGAGAGGAAGAGTTTAAATATATCTGAGATGAAATGCCTGAGAAGTATGGTAGAGGTTACTAGGATGGATAGAATGAGAAAAGAGGAGGTGAGGAAAAGAGCAAGGGTGGAAAGGGAGTTGGTAGATACATATACCAAAGACTTTTTCCCCCTTACACAGGGGCGTAGCCAAAAACAAAAAGGCATAGAAACCACTCCCACCCATTCCATCCCCTACATACTCCACTCCCCTCTACCCTCTTCCCTCCCTCCTATCTTGGCACCTCCTAGATGACAGGTCATCCCTGTATCTTGTCCAATGCCCTGGGTCAGAAGCAGTGTCGCAAGACACAGCACACCCACAGCAAGGCCGCTTCATTAATTCGGCAACCCCCCTCTCTGTCCCCTCATGAAGAAAAGGAGAAGACGGGGAGAAATCCCTTCGGGCTGAATCAATTTATTTCTCATACATACTCCCTCACCTTTGCTTTTTCTTTTAGGAATGTCCCCTGTGGGGCTACAAGGAGAAGGATGCCTAGTCCCAATCCCCGTCCCTTTTTTTTGCCTCTTACGATCCAAGTGGAATGACTTGGTGGCAGTATTCTTTTCCCCCATCACAGGGAAGGTAGGCGAAAAAGGAAATGAATATTCAGAGAAATTGTACAGGACCGTAACAAGGGGTTGGGGGACAGCATAACAGAGGGACAGTCGTAGTATAAAAGTGTCATCATTTCTCTATGAACAGAGTTTTCCTCTATCACAGCCAAAATGATGTGTGGCTCTGGTCCGTCTTCTCCTTTATGCATGGGGGGACGGAGAGGGGGGGTCGCCGATTTAATGAAGCAGCCTTGCTATGAATGTGCTGTGTCTTGCGACACTGCTTCTGACCCAGGGCAGTGAACAAGGTGCAGGGATGACCTGTCATCCAGTAGGTGCTAAGATGAGAGGGAGGGTGGAGGGGTGTGGAGTGTATTCAGGGATGGAATGGGTGGGAATGATTTTATGCCTTTTCTTTTTTGGCTACCTCCCTTGTAAGGGGGAAAAAGCCTTGGTATATGTATGTATGTATGTACTTCCTCACCCCCCATTCCCCACCCACTCCTCATGCATCACAGCATCATCCATACACAACCCTTCTCCATTCACCTCTATCTTCTGTCCGATCCCATCCTTCCTCAACATACATTCCTCTCTTTCGTAATGTCCCTTTTACCCCATGCATCCATCTCATCCTAGGACGCCCCCTCATATTCACTCCTTCCACCTCTACCTTCCACACCTCTTTTACTAATCTTTCTTCACTCATTCTTTCCATGTGTCCAAACCATCCCAATACTCTTTCATCAACCCTATCTCCCAGCTCCGTTTCCACCCCTGTTCTCCTCCTCACTACCTCATTTCTTACTCTATCTAGCCTAGTAACCCCTATCATACTTCTCGGACATTTCACCTCAAACACATTCAAACTCCTCTCTCATGTTCCATGTTTCTGCCCCGTACAGTGCTATCGGCACAATCATTCCTTCATATAACCTCCTCTTAGCACCCACTCCCAGATGTCTATTTCTCATCACACTTCTTAATCAACCAAGGCATTTACTCACTTCTCTCAATCTACATTCTACCTCCACCCCCACTCCTCCCTTTCCTGCCACATTCCCACCCAAGTATCTAAAACTATCCACTTCCTCCATTTTCTCTCCCTTTATGCTCACTTCCAGCTTGCTATCACTCTCTACCCTTGTACATCTCATCACCTTACTTTTGCCCAAATTTATTTTCAGCTTCCTTCTTTCACACACTTTCTCAAACTCTGTCACTAATTTCCTCAATCCCTCCTCTGATCCTGCTACAAGTGCAGTGTCGTCAGCAAACAACAACTGGCTTATTTCCCAATTTTTTCCATCTTCTTTAACCATCTCCAACCCCTGACCCACTACCCTTGCATTCATCAAACAGCCAGGGTGACATAACACATCCCTGACGAAGTCCCACCTTTACCTCAAACCATTCACTCTCTCCATTTCTAATCTTAACACAAGCTCTACCACTCTCATAAAAACAGCTTTCCTCCTATCCCATACATCTGCAGTACCTCCCACAATGTCTTCCTGTCTACCTTGTTGTAAGCCTTTTCCAAATCCATAAAAGCCCAAAAAACATCCATACCTTTTCCTACAGCTTTCTCACATATGTCTTACCACAAAAATCTGATCCACACATCCCCTACCTGTCCTAAACCTACACTGTTCTTCAACAATTACTCCCTCTGTTCCTCTCCTAATCTGCTCAATCAAGATCCTCCCATAAGCCTTCCCAACTACACTCAACAAGCTGATCCCTCTGAAACTACTACACTCACACTTGTCCCCCTTTCCCTTGTAAAGCGGAACTATACAGGCATTCCTCCAGTCCTCCGGCACTCTACCCTCTCTTAAACATTAAATAACCTCACCAGCCAGTCCACCATAACTGTACCTCCTTTCTTCAGACATTCTGCATGGCATCCATCCAACCCAGGTGCCTTACCTGCTCTCATCATCTTAACAGCTGCCTTCACTTCATCTTTCCCTATTTCTCCTCCATTTTCCTCACTCATCATTCTCATTTTCTTAGCACTTCCCACTGCAACTACCTTTCCCTCCCTATCCTCCTTCACATTTAGCAACTCCCTAAAATACTCTGCCCACCTTCCTCTCACTGCCTTCTCTTCCATTATCATCTTTCCATCTGCTGTTGGGAGATAGGGTTGATAAAAGATAAGAGATATAGTTGGGAGATAGGGTTGATAAAAGAGTATTGGGATGGTTTGGGCACATGGAAAGAATGAATACAATAATATATAATAATAAAGTGTATATATACCAAAGGCTTTTTCCCCCTTAAAAAGGAGGTAGCCAAAAAACAAAGGCATAGAAACCACTCCCACCCATTCCATCCCCTACATACTCCACTCCCCTCTACCCTCTTCCCTCCCTCCTATCTTGGCACCTCCTAGATGACGGGTCATCCCTGCATCTTGTCCAATGCCCTGGGTCAGAAGCAGTGTCACAAGACACAACACATCCACAGCAATTCCGCTTCATTAAATCAGCGACCCCCCTCTCCGTCGACTCATGCAGAGGGGACAGAGAGGGGGGTTTGCCAATAAAGTGTACATACATATACCAAAGGCTTTTTCCCCCTTACAAGGGAGGTAGCCAAAATACAAAAGCATAAAAACCATTCCCACCCATTCCATCCCAAATACACTCCACTCACCTCCACCCTCCCTCTCATCTTGGCACCTCGTGGATGATGGGTCATCCCTGTATCTTGTCCACTGCCCTGGGTCAGATCTATCACACATTACAGGCACATAAGCCTGGGAGGGCTTATGAGAGTTGATATTAAATGTGGGCAGATGTAAAGTGATGAGATGTACAAGGGGTGGTGGTAATGGATTGGAGGAAAGTTTAAAAGACGAGAAGCTAGACGTAGTGGATAGTTTTAAGTACCTAGGGTTGCTATCAATCAATCTGGTTTCTCTTGCAGAAAAATGACAGCCTCCAAGAAACAAGCAACAGCCTTCAGGCACGACAATAAGTCACTGGGTGCTGCTGTGTCTGGTTTGCAGGTGCTGTCAAGTCCAGCCTGCAAGTGGCTGCAATGCTGGAGTCCTTGGGCAGTGAGAGATCTCAGAAGAGTTGTCCATAGGACTCCATATGCTGTTACTCCACATTCCTGGGGAGGTGCAGCCTCAAGGGGATAGCACCTAATCTCTGAACCAGGCCAGAGTCTAGGGTTACTTGTACCAGAGAGAAGGTGGGGGAGATTTACAGAACATGGGAAGTAAGTAAATGACCAGGGTGAATGAAAAGTGCCACAAGAAATAGCTATCTGGAGACTGAAAAGGGAGTAATTGTGCCTGAAGTACTGTATGAAGCAGATATTTGGTCTTACTATGTTACCTCTGACCATAGTAGTGTGGCAGGGCACAAGGATGACCCCTTATCCATAAGCTGCTAAGGTGGGAGGGAAAATGAATCTGTTTTTGGATTAATATGGGATGGGTGTAGGGTGGATGTATGCTTTGACTCAGCCACCCCCCTCATGAGGAGGAAAAAGGCTTTTAGTATATGTATGTACCACTCCATCCATGTATACATTCAAGAACCATTTTTCATACTCCAGTACAATCTTATCGTCACCATTATAAATGATTGATTTGGTTTAATATTGCAAAATCCCCCTACCATGAGGCTAGGATGGTATCCCTTACAGAGGGCTCTAATGAATCATGCCCTTGGTCCAACTCAGTGGCAGCAGGATTTGAAATGTCATCACCTCAATCTCCACCACAAATAGTGACACTCACCTGCTAGGCCAGCAAGCATTCTTCAGTATAGTATAATGCATATAATCATTCCATTATTCACATTCCTTTACATGCATGTTCTCAATATTTTGCCAAGTGTGCATACATGTGATAATTTTCATTATCTAACTACTGTATATACAAAATAATAAAGAGAATTAAGCATTTAGTAACCACCTACCCATGACTCCATTTCAGATCCTGAGAAGAGAATAGCTTGATCCAAAAATGAGGTTTCAGTTTTGTTGTGAAATGTGTCCATCTTATCACCTGCAGATTCTGTTGCAGCAGGAGCCTTGGTGGGCATCATTTCCACTTCAACAACATTCTGTAACTGTTCTGCAACTATGTCACTTTCTTTTTTGCCATCTAGTGAAGATGTATTCCTGGTTTTCATAAAAATCTTGTAGTTGTTCAAACAATCTTTCAAGCTATTTTCATCATCATCAGTTAAAAAGCTTTCAATACAGTTTGTTTCCTGTAATAAAAATGAACCCATTAATCACTTTCCAACTTTAAAAAAAGCTAGGACATTTTTTTTGTACATCTCCAGTACATTCTAACATGAAAACACTATTCTCTGATATTTCCACCCCATTTATAAAACCAATTCAAAATGGAGAAATTATCATACATCACTATCTGAGAATGTTGTCATGAATGGTGAAGGCAAAGAACTTGAATGTTTTGATGGAAATGTTGTGAAAACTGGCACATGAACCACTTCTTCTCCAACTGTAAAATGAAACAATTCAATATAAAAAACATAATAGTAATAATTCATTCCTATTTCTTCAAATATCATCACAGGCTGTATCTAGCTATTTGCATACCAAGGGCTTCCCCTTATAAAGGAGGTCGCCAAATCACATCCATGCACCCACTCCCACTCATTCCATGCCCATCCACCACCCTTGTTTCCTTATCTTAGCTTCCCTTAGATGAAGGGTCATCAATGCCTCCTGCCCACTGCCCTGGTAAGAAACAATGCAGCAAGACACATCACATCCACAGTAGGGCCACTTTACTTATACAGTGACCCTGCCCCCCCTCTGTCCTCTCATACAGAAAATATAGAAGACAGTAAGAAATCCCTTTGGGCTGCATCAAAATATCCATATAAAACCATTCTCCATTGCCTTCTCCGTTTCTTGTTCAACAGACACTTGCTCAAAGTCTATATTAACCCATTCACCCATTTTACCCTCAGTCATCCCCTCAAGTTCACTCCATCCATCTCTGCCTTCCACACCTCTTTTGCTAATATTTCTTCACTCATTCTTTCCACATGTTGAAACCATCCCAATAAACTTTCATCAGCCCTATCTGCCAGCTTTTTTTCCACCCCCACTCTCCTCCTCACCTCCTTGTTTTCCACTCTATTCAACCTTGCAACCCCTACAATACTTCTCAGACACTTCATCTCAAAACCAAATTTAAACTTCTCCTTTCTACTTATCTTAAATTCCAAGTCTTTGCCACAAGCTGTGTTGTAGTCCCAATCACCCCTTCAGATAATCTTCTCTTTGCATCCATTCCTTGATGCCTATTTCTCATGAAACTTTTCAATCCCCCAATATTTACTTGCTTTTCTCAATCTACAGTTTACCTCCACCCCTGACTACTCAATTTCCTGCCATGTGACCCAAAATATTTAAAACTGTCTACTTCCTCTAGCCTCTCACCTTTAAAACTTACCTCCAGCTCATTGTTATACTCTACCCTTGAACATCTCATCTTACTTTTACCCACATTTACTTCCTTTGTTTCATGATTATGTCAAGCACAGCCACATGTTTGAGTCCCAGTGGTGGTGTTTCTAAACATCATTTCTTCTATCACATATTTTCCCAAACTCTGTCACTAAATCCCTTAATCCCTCCTATGACCCTGCCACAAGCATAGTGTCATCCTCAAACAACAACTGGATCACCTCCCACTTCTCTCCAATATCTTTAACCATCTCCAATCCCCTGCCCATTACCTTCCCATTTACCTCCTGTACATGTACACATTGAACAGCCATGGTAACATGACACAGCCCCACCTTTTCCTCAAACCACTTATTATCTCTATTTCCAATTCTAACACAGGCTCTACTACTCTCATAAAAACTCTTATTGCCCTCAACAGCTCTTCCCCAATCCCATATATCTGCAATACCTTCTACAGTATCTTCCTGTCTACCCTGTCATGAGCATTCTCCAAATCCATAAAGGCCCAAACAACATCCTTACCTTTTGCCAAAGCCTTCTCACAAAAATCTGATCCATGCATCCTTTACCTTTCCTAAACCCACACTGCTCCTCACCAATTACTCGTTATCCTCTCAATTGAAACCTTCTAATAAGTCTTTCCATCTACACTTAACAAATTGATCCCTATAAAATTACTACAAAATCATAGCTTCTAGTTTAGCAATCCTGGACTAGCTATGTGCATCAATTCACAAGGAAATAGCTGAGTTATACACACCCACCATCTCTTTCCAAGGTCATGTTCCCATAACCATGAGGGTACTCAATACATCTGGAAACCCTCTGGGACTGCAGGAAGGTTTCAACTCATTGAGAATATTTTTGAGAAGTCAAATCTCTTCCTCACATTGCTTGAGCCTACCTTCCAGCTTAACACAAATATTGTATGCAATTTCACCTTTTAGATATCCATATAACAAAGAGATCAATCAATTGCCCCTGGTCCCTAGAGGACCTACTCCACAAAGACAAGACAACGAAGAGAAAAAGTACAAATTTAAGGAACAAGCTTACTCATCTCCCATCATCCTTCCTGATTATGTTCCATGCTCAATTCCATTTCCATCCCCCCTCCCCCACCAAATATATCCTTACCTGAAGGCTGCAGTTCTTCTGCAAGAGAGACCAGGGGCAACAGAATGATTGATTGATCATACCATTTGAGAAATCACTCCAACATGCCTACATTCAGGTCACCACCCCTGCAACAGACTCCAATCATCTCAGGTGCAAGAACAGAGCACCCTATTCTACACTGCCCTGCACTCAGTCTATCCAAACAACACAAAATCTCTTTACTAAATTACTGAACTGGCTATGGCCAGTCACCTGGGGGCTGTGGGTCTCTTGCAAGAAAAACCTGGGACTATAGGTTAATGTAATTGAGCATTTCTGTCACCAACTTACAGCGGTGGGAGGAGAGAAGCAGTTATTTATTGTTGCCTCTCCTTAAAATAAAAGGTGAATGTTATTAGAGAAAGATCTCGGGCACAGTTCTGTGACTCAAGTGTCAGAGCTTCAGGAATGCACCTCCATATGGTGGTGAGAAAATTTATGAGCTTTGAAGATGGTCAGCAAGGAAATGATTCTCTGACATCTTTCTTGCATGACCACCACTTATAGGCTCCCTGAAAACCTATAAAACACACAACTTGAAAACCACAACAATTTAGTAATTCAAAACAAAAACAATACAGCATTTTGTACTAACTGAATTCCAATTTGAATTTTTTCATCTCCTGTTTTTGGGCGTCATAGTCTTCCTCATCTAGCAGCTGAGAGAGATACCTCAGAGTGTCCACCTGTTTGCAACCAAAGGCAGAATCCAATGCTGAATACCCTGCCTTGTCACTTAGGAGAGGATCTCCTCCATTCAACAAGAGCAAGTCAACAACCTTCAAGTGCCCCATGGATGCAGCTACATGCAAACTTGTTCTGCCTCCAGCGTCCCTACAAAATAATAATTTTGAAATTCAATGAGATAACTTACAATGAATGGCCTGGATGTTCTCTTAACTATACTATTATTATGCCCACAATTCCAATTTATCCACCATTGAATTGAGTGCTGCATAGAATTAATCCATCTAGAATAATAATGATAATAAAAATTATACTGAAAACAACAACTGTAATATATATCTAAATGCCAGCTCTCATTTTACCCATTCCATTTGCTCCACATCCTCATTTTTCACTCTATCCATCCTCATATCCCCAACTATAATTCTTAAACACCATCTCAAACACATTCTGGCTCCTCCTTTGTATATACATATACCAAGGGCTTTTTCCCCCCTTATGTGGGAGGTGGCCTGAGTCAAAAGACATAATTCCACTCCCACCCATTCAACCCCTCCTTCCCTCCCTCTCATCTTGGCTCCTCCTGGATGATGGGTCATCCCTGCATCTTACCCATCACCCTGGGTCAGAAGCAATGCAGCAAGACACAGCACATTCACTGCAAGGCCACTTCATTTTATTGACAACACCCCCTTTCTATGTCCCCTCATGCAGTAACAGTGAAGATGGGGAGAAATCCATTCAGGCTGCATCAAAATATCATTCACACATAACCTCCCCTTCCTCTCTTAATTTCCTTCCACATTATCTTTTTATTACTTTCAAAATTTTGTCATACTCTTCCCCCATTTTACATCTCTCCTTTTTACCTCCTTTATCTTATGGTTTGGACACATGGAAAGAATGTGTGAAGAAAGACTAGTAAAAGAAGTATAGAAGGCAGAAGTGGAGGGAGTGAACACAAAGGGACGTCCTAGGATGAGGTGGATGGATGGGATGAAGGGGGCTTTGGGGAAGAGGGGAATGTCTGTTGAGGAAGGACAGGAGAGGATAGAACACAGGGGTGAATAGAGAATGGTTGTATATGGATGATGTTGTGATGCATGAGGTGGAATGGGCAAGGGGATGGGGGGTGAGGTAGTATGTGTGAGCAAAATTTGACGCAGCCCAAAGGGATTTCTCCCTGTCTTCTCCTTTACGCATGGGGGGACGGAGAGGGGGGATCGCCGATTTAATGAAGCGGCCTTGCTGTGGATGTGCTGTGTCTTGTGACACTGCTTCTGACCCAGGGCAGTGGACAAGGTGCAGGAATGACCTGTCATCCAGGAGGTGCTAAGATATGAGGGAGGGTGTGTGGAGTGTATTCAGGGATGGAATGGGTGGGAATTATTTTATGCCTTTTCCTTTTTGGCTACCCTCCTTGTAAGGGGGAAAAAGCCTTGGTATATGTATGTATGTATCTTATGTTTTACTTCTCTATTTTCTTTGTACCACTCATATGTTTCTCTCATACTATTTTGCAACCACTCTGTGAATGATCATTTCCTCTCTTCTACAACCTTCTTTGCTTCATCATCCCATCACTCACTACCCTTCCTTCTATTCCCTTCCATCTTCTTTGTCCCCTCCTCCTTTGTACTTCCCTCAAATTCCAAGTATAGGGCAGAGACTTGGAATTACAGGAGGACAGAATGGAGGAGCCTAATTGTATTTGATATGAAATGCTTAAAAAACATGGTTGGGGTTATGAGAATGGATAGTGAGAAATGTGGAAGTGGGGTAGAGAGTGAGGATGAAAAATGAGCTGGCAAACAGAGTTGATCTAAACATAATAGGATAGTTTAGGCATAGAATGTACAAATGAAGAAGGCTAGCTAAAAGTGTGTGGAAGGCAGAGGCAGATAGAGTGAACTTGAAGAGAAGACTGAGAATGAAATGAGAGGATGGGATGAAAGGGCCTTGGATAAAAATGGAATGTTGGTCAAGCAGGAAAGGGAGAGGGCAAAGGATAGGTCTGAGTGGAGACTAATATATGAGTGGATGATAAAGTGATGAGGCCCAAAGGATTTTCTCCTTGTCTGCACTGTAAATTCATGAATGGATGAGATGGGAGGGCCATGTAATGCAGCATTGGGGTTAAACCAGCTTTGGCAGTCAGGTCCCTCTGTGGAGGTATTGTGTCTTGTTACATTACTTCTAGACAAGCAGAGGACAGACTTATGTACCATAGGTCCTTTCCTCTTTATAAGTGTGGTGACCATTTCAAGGCACACACTCACATCATACACCTACAAGTAAAAACCCATTCTAATAAAAAATAATGCCTGTATTTGTGGTGGCAGTGATAGTAGTGATTGTAAAAAAAAATAATAATAGTAATATGGAAATCAATCTAACTTACTGAACATTAGGTTCAGCCCCATGTGCCAGGAGGTCTGACACTACAGAATAAGCTTCGTCTTCATCATCAATGCCAGCAGCAATATGTAAAAATGTAAGACCATTGTCAGTCTTTTTGTCACCATTTCCAGCAGTTGCAGGTGATCTGCAAGAATAAAAGAAACATTCAAATAAATATCATAGAACTCTACTCATTTTCCTTGTGAAAATAAATCAGAATTTTAGGAAAGTAGGGTAATCATCCCATCACTGTTGCCTCAGTTCTCTTATGAAATCACAGCCAACGTATCCAACAATGTGCACCAGTCCTGGAGCCGCAGCGTCTATGTCGTGGGACCACCCCCCAACCCCAAGAGTTGGGGGCCAAACAGCAGCAACCAGCCCTGGCCACCGGCTCTACGCAGGTGGCACCGATCCCCAAGAGGAGCTATGCCTACCTGGGGGAGTACCACAATCCTTTTTTCCAACATACAATGTTACGTTTTTTCTGCACTGAGGGGTGATTTTCCGGCGATCACCCCTCTTCTTCTACTTTTAGCCGGAGATGTAGAGAGCAATCCTGGGCCCACCACAAAATACACATGCCCAACATGCTCTAAACCCATTACTTCGAGCAGACAGACAAAGGGCTCAGTTCAGTGCAATATGTGCAAAAACTGGGCCCACCTCACTTGTACAACACTTGCTGACACAAACCAATACACAAACACTTGGACATGTTCTACCTGCCCTCCAGTAACCCCACTCCCACCTCCCCAACCACAGCCAACACCCTTACCCACTCCCAATTTCCCTTTGCCCTTACCCCCGATTAGTACTCCCCTTCCTTTGTCCCAGATCTCTCCTTTCCCCCCCTCTGACCCAGATCCTACACCTTCCCCACTACCACCCCAACCTCAACCCCAAACGGCAACATACAACACATACAAAACACACAACATCAACATATTACAACACAACATTGACGGTATTAACACTAAAAACATGAACTTGAACACTTTCTTAAACAACACAACATACACATTGCGATTTTACAAGAAACAAAACTAAGACACTCACACAAAACACCATCATTTCATAATTACACCACCATCAGACAAGACCGGACTGACGGCAATGGCGGTGGACTCATCACCCTGATCCACCATTCCATCTGTTTTGTGGACACAAGTGCCACAACCAAAATTCTCCTCCCTACCACAGATAACACAACAGAAACCCAATCCATTCGAATCCGCACAGGCAACAATTCAACACTGACAATAGTTAACATGTACATTCCCCCCCAATCATCCCCCACAGTTCCAAACACCTTCAGACCTCAACTTAGCCAACTAACCTCAATCCCCAACCTGATCATGGGTGGTGACTTCAACGCCAAGTCGTCTGCCTGGTATGTCGACAACCCTGACACAGACAGAGGGCTTGATATACAGACTCAGTTCGACTCATTGACTATCATGAACAACACGCATAATCATACACATATCCCACACCAAGCCCTCTACACTCCCTCCTCTCCTGATATCACCTTTTGCTCCCCCTGCCTAACCCCAACAACATCATGGAGAGTGGTCGGAGCCCTTGGCTCTGACCACCTTCCAATCATCACCACCAAAACAAGATGCACCCCAGCTGGCCACAGACACACTTACAACAATTACAAGAGAGCTAACTGGGAAGCTTTTACTGAAGAGACAGAACAACATTTTGAAACACTTAACAGTACACCAATCACAAACATAAACAATGCTGTGCACGCTTTTAATACAATCATACAAAACGCAGACAAGAGATACATCCCTAGAGGCAACAGAAAATCACACAACCCCAACTTCACACCAGAAATCCAAGGCCTCATCAGACAACGTGACACACTTAAACACGATACCCCCCACACCTATCCCTCAAAACATAGCAGACCAAATACAAACACTAAACACTGTGATTGCCAATAAAATACATGAACAAAAAACACAAAATTGGCAAAACTTTATCAATACACTTGATCACAAAACAAACACCAGCAAATTGTACAAAACACTCAACAGCATTACACTATCCAACACTAACACTACACGCTCTCACGCAGCAATAATCACAACAACAGATAATCTACCCTCAAACAGACAACAAGCAAACGCACTCATACGTCATTTTGCACAGACGAGCCATCTTACTTCTCACCCTGACGACCAACGCACCATTCGACGTAAGAAAGACTTCCCCACAGACTCAGACTATACACCCTTCATAGACAGTCAGACAAAACTCATAATGCATAATCTCAAGCACTCATCTGCCTGTGGCCCTGATAACATAAGCAACATCCACCTAAAACACATTGGACCACAAGGTATACACGCACTCACAAACATTGCAAACTACAGCTATTCACACAACACTATACCCGACATCTGGAAGCATGGTAAAATAATCACCATTCCAAAACCGAACAAAGACCCAACAATCCCAACATCGCACCGCCCAATCACACTTATCTGCACCCCCTCTAAAGTCATTGAACGCCTAATACTTAAACTTGTCACACCATATATTCCCCTTGCTGACTCACAACACGGTTTTAGGCCACTACACTCCACAAACACTCTTCTGACAAACCTCACACAAAGAATTTTAGATGGCATCAATTCAGATAGGCCCCACCACAGAACACTTCTTATAACATTGGACATTAGTAAAGCTTTTGATGCTATCCCCCGCCACAACCTAACAAATAAAATATATAACACAGACATGCACAATAACACCAAAAGATGGCTGGCCAATTATCTGGCAGGCAGGAATGCTCATGTGTCATATAATGGCCAATCATCGCACATCAGAAACATTAAGAACGGAGTACCACAGGGCTCAGTTCTATCCCCCACACTATTTAATCTATACATGCATGACTTACCCACACCAGACACCTCAGAAATACAAATCTCTTCCTACGCAGATGACATAACAATCACATGCACACATCGTAACACAGACAAAGCTGCAGAAATAATCCAGCCATACCTTGACACACTCAACACATGGTTCATCACAAACAGACTCAAAATAGCTCCAACCAAATCTACAGCAACACTTCTCACCAACTGGACAAAAGAACACAAATACATACCTCATCTCTACATCAACAACACTCTAATACCACACACAAACACACCGAAAATTCTTGGTGTAACATACGATACATCCATGTCTTTCAAACAACACATCACAAACATAAAAAACAAATGCACACCTAGACTTAACACACTTAAGTCAATCACTGGAACAACATTTGGACAAAACAAAGAAACTAATACAACAATATACAAACAATACATACGCTCAGTGATGAATTATGCGAGTCCTGCATGGGCTCCTAATCTCTGTGAGACACACCACAACACCCTTCAAATCATACAAAACAAAGCCCTAAAAACAATTACAGGCTGCACAAATACAACACCTACAGACCATTTACACCATGAAACAAAAGTCCTCAAAGTCAAGGACCACCTCGACATGAGAGGCACACAAACACTTGCCGCAGCCACCACAAACACATCACACCCGCTACACTACATAGCAGAACACCCACACACACCAAGAAACATTAAAACTACACCCAAAGACCTTTATTACGCACAGATACTCTCTTTTCTTCCTCCACAACCACCAAATACCAGCCTCCGGAAACATATTCATAATCATATCACTCACCGCTCCATTAACACACTGAAAGACAACACACTGCTGCATGCCAGACCCCCTGATATCCACCCTTCTGAATCCTCTCTCCCACGAAAGGACAAAGTCCACTTGGCCAGACTGCGATGCGGTCACCACCCAGCACTTCTAAGCTACCAGAAGAGGCTGGACGACCGTGTTGTGAACAGCTGCCCAGGATGTAACACTTCACCCCATACCATACAACACATAATGGAAGACTGCATTATACACAATCATGCACGCAAACAACACAACATACACTCTATAAAGGATTTGTGGGAAAATCCAGTTTCGGCTGTGCCATACCTTGGGGGAGACAGGACTGCTCGGACAGACAGTCTAGGGAACGACAACAACAACAATGTGGAGCCGCAGCATCTACGTCGTGGGACCACCCCCCAACCCCAAGAGTTGGGGCCCAAACAGCGGCAACCAGCCTTGGCCACCGGCTCTACGCAGGGAATGCTGGGTAATGCAAAACAATATGCTCTGTCATCTGTACTGTATCTGCATTCAGTGCACCTGTTTTAATGCTGGATGATCTGAATTAAAGTAGAATAATGCAATCCACTGCTCCAATTCCCTCTTACAGGGAACCAACAACTTCCAAACAACTGGTCAGACCCACTGGTTCAGAGCACAACTACTACTCTTTCTGTGTATGGTACTGGCCTGAATGTTGACCACCCAGTACTACTCTTGCCTGTCTTGGGAGAAAATTCTTTCCCAGGTTAATTCTGAGTGTCTGGCTGAAGGGTCTCTTTCTATTATAACAAGGATGACTGAATCATAGCACACACTCACATCATAAACAAATAAAACCTGTTCAGCCATTCCTCCCATCTCAGCACTTTGGGGATGAAGAATCTTCATGTGCCCTACTATACTTCTTGGACCAGTCAGTCAGTCTTTTGCTCCTGGCCTCACTTTCAAAAGACCAGCATCCTTCAAGATGCTACAGAGTCAAAACCAATGCAGTGAGGCACAGGTCTTTCACAGCAGGCCCAGACAACTAGAGTTGGTTTTCCACTCCTGCTTCATCTTAAGGTAACACCTTTTCTTCATTCACTCAAATTATGAAGTAGAGAACATTCCTTTCACAATCTTCCTCCATTCACTCATATACATCATTGACTATTGAACTAGATAATCTATTAAGGAGGGTTTCATTTCTGACCTGTGTATTTCACCACAGGTTCACCAATCTTGGACCACAGGTTGGACTCCGACCTAAAGCTATTACCCTCCTTGATGAGAGGTCAGAGCTCATATAAGGCCTAATCTATTGGTAATGCTATAATCTTACACACATACTCAACAGCGTTGAAATGCCAGCTCACAATGCAGCAATACTGATTTTTTTTTCTGCCCTGGATAGGGCTCGTGCTCAGATTGCTGAATTAACAGTTGGAAATAGTGCCACTGCATCATCAAGTCATGCATATGTACACATATGCATGGCTTGATGATGTTTTTTATGAGGATATGTTGTGGGGAAGTGAGGGCATATTATTGTAAAAAGATGCATGTATATATACAACTGTAATATGTTCTACCACATTTTTTACCTAAACACTACAACAGCACTTACCCAGTGGGTTGCTTTGGGGTGTTGCAATAACCACATAAAATGTGACTTAACCCATCTAGCAAATTATTCCGCTGTGATGCGCTTTCCCTTTGTAAAATAAATAATAGGTATTAATCATTGGTTTTCACAACATCTGCAATCATTTTCAGTCATTCTTAACAGGAAACTACACCAAGACAATGAAAGTTAAATCACTGAAACCAGTGACAACTTACTGTTAAGACATTGCCACAATTCAACAACAACAACAACAAGTTAGTAGTGGTTCTCAGGTCCTATTCATCACTCTGGGGTGAAACTCTGAATTGTCTTTATATCACAAACATGAAAGAGGGGAGCAATTGGCAATTGCCAGAAGTTGATCATGAGAGGGTCATATATATATATATATATATATATATATATATATATATATATAGAGAGAGAGAGAGAGAGAGAGAGAGAGAGAGAGAGAGAGAGAGAGAGAGAGAGAGAGAGAGAGAGAGAGAGAGAGAGACAGAGAGAGAGAGAGAGACAGAGAGAGAGAGAGAGACAGAGAGAGAGAGAGACAGAGAGAGAGAGAGACAGAGAGAGAGAGAGAGAGAGAGAGAGAGAGAGAGAGAGAGAGAGAGAGAGAGAGAGAGAGAGAGAGAGAGAGAGAGACAGAGAGAGAGGGAGAGAGGGAGAGAGAGAGAGAGAGAGAGAGAGAGAGAGAGAGAGAGAGAGAGAGAGAGAGAGAGAGAGAGAGAGAGAGAGAGAGAGAGAGAGAGAGAGAGAGGAGGTGTCATGGTGGTCAACGTAGAGCTTGTAGTCAAATAAATTTTATATCTGTACATGCATGATCCAATTTCTCCCAGAGCGTTGGAAAGATGAAGCAGGAGTCAAGAATAAACACACAAAAGTAATGCTCATAAACAAAATTTACGGTATCCAGTCAAAACGTCCCCGGGTCAAAACATCCTCGGTGTGGTAGTACCAAAACGTCCCCGGGTCAAGCACCAAAACGTCCCCGGGTCAAAACGTCCCCGTTCTGCAATGTACTTGTCTGTTCACGATGAAAATAATTGATAAACCACATCTAATCTGTAATTAAGGAGACTACAACCGTGAATGAATGACCAGGTGTCTTCAATGTTGTATACACATACAAAGTCATGTACGTACTCTATACCGTTTGAGATCAGACATGCAATAGCTAATTAGCGGTCTCACTAATTACCGACCAAACCCAAACAAGGACGGTTTTTGCTCAAATGCGCAATTTTATATATACAGTTGCATTATTTGACATATTTTCTTTCAAATGTGTGATTTCCATATAATTTGATCAAAGAAAAGTCACGTTTTTATCCTCTGCAGAACTGCCGACCATAGCTACGAATACTGTCCAACTCACTAATAACCGACCAAACCCGAACAAGGACGGTTTTTTGTCAGATGCACAATTTTATATAAAAAATTAGAATATAGTTGCATCATTTGAACTACTTTCTTTATAATGAGTGATTTCCATGTAATTTGATGAAAGAAAAGTTACATTTTTAGCCTCTGCAAAATTACCGACCACAGCTACGATTCGTCCAGCCCGCCATGTATGATCACTGGTGGTATGGATCAAAATACATTGTATTAAGTTTCTTACTATTGTGTTATTAGTGTGATAGATTGCATATAGTTGAATTATTTGAACTATTTTCTTTAAAATGTGTGACTTTCACTGACTAATAACAGACCAAATCTGAACTGGAACAGTTTTTACTCAAATGCGTAATTTTATATAAAAAAAAAAATTGCATATGGTTGCAACCATACTCTAATTTTTTATATAAAATTGTGCATTTGAGCTAAAACCGTCCTTGTTCGGGTTTGGTCGGTAATTAGTGAGTCGGACAGTATTCGTAGCTAAGATCGGTAATTTAACAGAGGATAAAAACGTGATTTCTCTTTGATCAAATTATATAGAAATCACACATTTTAAAGAAAATGTGTAAAATAATGCACCCACATGCACACACCACTGTAGTAGATCAGTGTTACACACATAATTATTATTAAGATAATGTCATAATTATACAATATTTACACAGAATTTTCATAAGTTTACTTTATTAAAAATTCCAATCATACCTTACTCGTAATTCAGCATAAACGTAGGTCAGGTATGTGTGTGTGTATGGAGAGGGAAGGGGGGATTGAAATGTAGAAATTACGCCCAGCGAGCCTTGATCAACCCTGGCGCGACCGACATTGGAGCAATTGATCAAATTCAGTAGTAATTTACGGTACAAATGACAAGGACTGTTGGTTTTAGATTACGTTTACTTCAAAAATGGTAATAATAATGGGAAGAATTGAATGGAGTTTTGACCCTACCTAGGACGTGTTGACCAGGGGGCATTTTGACCCGAGGATGTTTTGGTCTCACCTGGGGACGTTTTGGTCTCACCCGGGGATATTTTGGTCTCTACCCGGGGACATTTTGGTCTCACCCGGGGACGTTATGACCCGGGGATGTTTTGACCGGTAAGCAAATTTACATAACTATACTCTTATAATGAGTGCTGATCTAGAATACATAACAATGCCAAGGCATACCATGGACCTCTGTAGAAACTTTGCGAGACACTGTTACATACTCAACTGAATAAATATTTGGACTTGTTCTTTGTATAAGAAATTAACATGTGTTCACATTTATTGGTTCTGTTCCAGTAATTAACATGGAAATGAATTTTTCACTTCTTTTGTATTTTGCATTTGAAATAACTATTTTTCTGTGGAATGGTTAGGTTTGGTACAGCTAGATTAAGTTAGGTTAGGTAAGGACCTAAGGTTAAGATAGGATAGGTTATGATGGGATAGGATGGGTTAGGTAAGGTTTGGAGCTATGAGGACCACAAAAGTGACAATGGAAATAACTTAAGTTTACATGCTTTTTTGTTATCCTCGGCAATTGTAATTGTTATTTCGAGCTACGTGTTCATTATGATTATCTGCACTTCATGTATATTGATTCATTGCCAAATAAACTTATTATTATTATTATTGGACGTGAGTTAAATATTCGTACTTGTGTATTTCTGGAATTTTACCAATTTATTATGCTGGTCTCTATACTATCATCCTTTACATGCAAAGCATACCAATGGTCCCTAGAATCAGTCAAAGTACCTTTACATATATTAATCACATGTGTTCATATAAAGTGACCATCAATCTTTTAACCCTTACCTTAACTCTAGGTGTTCTCCATTATTCTCACAGGACATATTGCACGTACCAATTTAAAAACAATTAGAATTATACTTTGGCCACAGGCAATATCACAACTGCCCTTGGACTTCTTCTACTGTTCAAGTAAATAAAGAAACCAAGACCAACGTAATTCTATTATCGATTACCAATGCATAGCCGTGGTCCGTGTACTTTACTTGAACACTAAGAGCGAAATACGTTGTAAATTACTTCGTATTTCGCGCTTAGTGTTTGTTTACATTTTACTCTGGTCCAGACTCCGCATGGGTTTATACTACATTACTGTTGCCACCAATTTGTTTTAATTATTTGAGCAGCACCTGTACGGTAGCAATAAATTTGTCCTGTACTGGATTACCCTTTTCATGGAATAAGTCGGTCATTGGTATCTTGGAGGTCTGATGATTTTTTTCTTATATCATGGGAAATTACTTTGACCACTAGCACAAATATATATTTTGGTAGCTTGAGGACATTATCTCACTCAGTTAGGTTGAGGACAATATTTCTCTAGTTAGTATACAGTGTAAAAATATTTGCACTGCTGATGATGTCAATTTCATTGAAAAGATTAACGTTCCCACATGGGAGGAGAAAGATTAGATAAACGGTTGTAATCAATTTGTATTGTTTCTTGTTTATGGTATGATTATGTCGTTTCAATACTCAATCCAACGTATCAGTGTCTGATTAGATCTGAGTACCATACGAAAACATACCACTGTTCCATATAATGGGTTTATGATATCTGGACGACGTCTTTAATATATCTTAGTTGCTTTTTCTGTTTAAAGAATGTGGAGATAAGACAGGTGTTGTTTCCTGACAACACTGCGCTTGTGGCAGGATCAGAGGAGGTATTATGGAAGTTAGTGACAAA
>NC_134818.1:18587692-18640192 GCF_046742065.1 Oratosquilla oratoria | reverse complement strand
CTTTGTTATTAGTGTTATCATTTATATATTATTATTTTTTTATTATTATTATCATCATCATTATTATTATTATTATTACTTTTATTATTATTGTTATTACTATTGTTACTATTATTATTTAAATATTCAAATTTTCATTTTTATTAGCATTGTTATCGTTATTATTGTTACAATTACTATTAATAATTTGTGAGAATAAACACCTTGTGAGATCGAAACCTTTATTGGTACTACGTTTCGCTTGTTACAGCTTTTTCAAGTGCAGACATGACACACACTCTGAGCACATATAAGCCAACAGGGAAGGAACTGGGAGAGGTTATCAGGAAGGGTGGGTGGTAGGTGGAGGGGGACGGGTGGGACTTGGTGGAGACAAAGGAGGACATTTCGGACAGTTTGTTGAAGTGGACTAAGGGGGACATTTCATACATTTATTTAATGTGGGTAACAGATGGATGATAGGCGGGGCGATGTTAAACATGCCTCTGTTCTGCTCAATGGTTTTGAAGCTTTGAATGGCGGCCGCTTCGAGGCATTTTCTTCTCACCCTGTCTGGTTCACTAAACAGAAGTTCTGCGTTATCCCAATCCTTCAGGTGGTCGTTGGTGTTCCGGTGGATAACACAGGCGTTGGTGATGATGTTGTTCCGGGAATCGTAGCGATGCTCCCGGATCCGGGTCTTCAGGTCACGGGAGGTCTCGCCGATGTATACTTTATCACATCCAGCACAGGGTATGCGGTAGACACCAGCGTTTTTTTCCCCACATCTCGTCCTGGCTGTCACTCCTTCTTGAGAGCTCTTTGATAGTTCTGCTGGACTGGCCCACTACCTGAATGTTGCAACGCCCAAGTGTCCGGGTGAGGGTGGCGGTGACGCTGCTGGCTGGAAGGATAAGCCTCCTAGCTGGATCTTTTGTTGGTTCCCGCCCTTCCATTATTTTGAGTGCCTTTTTCTTACACTGGTGGATGATGCACTCTGGATATTTTAATTTCTGAAAAACCTCCTTTATGTGCCTAAACTCGTCCTCTAAGAATTCAGGGCTACATATTCTGAGAGCTCTGAGGTAGAAACCTATGACTACACCTTTTTTTTTTTTAAGGTTTCGATCTCACAAGGTGTTTATTCTCACAGTCTTGTCGGCTTTTGCCATTGTGATTCATATTAATAATTTCTTTGTTATTAGTGTTATCATCATATCTAATTGTAAAATTTCATCATTGTTACGTTAGCCACAATGTAATGTTCACACTCGTCACCAACTATGGTAACACGAGGAGGTAGTGAGGTCCACCCCATGTATATAATGCCCACAACCCGTTTGTAAACCCATTCCTTTGAAAAAGCATACCTGCGAAACTAGTCAGGAATAAACTCAAGACTAAGACTCCTGTGTTTCCTACTCCGCTTACGTCAACCTGTTAGAATGTCTCAACAATATATATATATATATATATATATATATATATATATATATATGTATATATATATTTATATGTATATATGTATATATATATATATATATATACACACACATTTTCTGCGGTAGGAATACAATGTTTAGTTGTTTTAGATTTGTTACTGATAATTACACCAATACTATTTTCATTATCTACCTTGGACAATTATCCTAAGTAAATTGTATTCTAATAATGATGGAATAATTTCAAAAAGTCATTCATACGTATAGTATTGTATTTACCTATCTAAGTAACTTTACACTGGGATTATTTCATTAGCCGCTTTTACGACTTAATTGCTGTAATTCTTTAAATATTATTATACATTCATTTTATTTCGAGTGAATATTTGATATTCCACACAACTTAGTACCAGCAGCTAATTTGGACATAGATTTCTTCGTTAAAGCCTTTTTGATCGAGATTGATTTCGATGCCCTTTAATGAAATGTAACTATAAATACTTCCGGTAAACATGTCCTTAAATAATTTTCAATCTCTTCCACTAAATTATTAGTCTATTCTTGAGTTCCAATTTGTGAACTAAAGGCCTTGTAAGTCGGTGAAATGAGCTTTTCTGAAGCCAGTCAATGCAGGTAAGCAACTACTGTGAAACTAATTTGGAATGTGGTCTTTAAATCCCATGTTTTCACTAACTTCGTCACATCATGTTTACACTAGGATTGGCCAGTAGATTGAATATATGCCTTTGGGCCTTTGCATTAGATAGGCCCTTTTAGGGTTTTAGTTCTTGGAATCTTTGTATATCATAATTTTGATCTTTATGTGTCAGTTTCGTCTTGGGCATACTATTGATTAGTTATTTGCCTAGCTATATCCACAGTACGGTAGTAGTAGTAGTAGTAGTAGTAGTAGTAGTAGTAGTAGTAGTAGTAGTAGTAGTAGTAGTAGTAGTAGTAGTAGTAGTAGTAGTAGTAGTAGTAGTAGTAGAAGTAGTAGTAGTCGCTCTTTTAGTTCAGTTATTGAATACTATGAAAAGAAAGATAACAATATACACAGGAAGATGGGGCGTCCATTTGGCTGACAGCACTACCAATCAGGGCAAAGGGACTCAACTTAAACAAAAGAGAATTCACGGATGCCATTGCCTTGAGGTATGGATGGCCATTGGAAAGGCTGCCTAACAGATGTTCCTGTAGTGCACAGTTTACTCCAAACCATGCGATGATATGTAAGCAGGGTGGATTCATCTGCATGAGACATCCAAATGTTTCGGGAGGTATGCAAGGATGCATCGAACCCACGAGGAGAGAACTTCAGGCACCGCACGTGTAACACCTCAGATGAAGAACTAGAGGATGTCAGCGCAAGAGGTTTCTGGACAAGGAGACAATTGGCTTTCTTTGTCATGCGAATATTTGATCCGATGGCCCCTTGTTACAATAACCTAACTATTGAGGCGCCCCACTCCCGGAACGAGAATGAGAAAATCAGGATGTACGAAGAGTGTATACAAAATGTGGACCAGGGCTCATTCACTCCTATAACCTTTACGACTTCAGGTGGGATGGGTCCTAGGGCAAAAACATTCTACGCTCGTCTGTCAAAGGTAATGACAGAGAAGAAACAACAACCAAAAAGCAGCATTGTTTCGTGGATGAGATGTAGACTGTCATTCTCACTCTTAAGATCAGCCCTCCTATGCCTGAGAGGTACCAGGTCCCCACCGCCCAAATCAGCACATGTACAAAACCTCGATTTTGAGCAGACTGTAATAGATTGTAGGATAAATGAACTTCTGTATTAGGTCTCTTTAAAATTATAGATAAAATTACATATAAAAGGGCAGTCGACCACAGTCATTGGCGAGAGAGGGGCCAATGAACTCTTTGTGTGGGATCATCATAGCTTATCACGCCAGACAGACAGCCATTCAAGTGTTCTTTGGTTAATTTTGACCAGGTCAATGTTGTCTAAATTGGTTGAAAGCGGGCACGAGCTTAGGACATGGTCAATGTTCTGTTCAGTTTCTCCGCACTCGCAGGATGGGTCGGTTTTGAGGCCCCATTTAACCAGATTGTCACCAGTTCTGGCGACTCTGGATCTTGCTCTATTTAGTGTGGACCATTCGCGTCTTGGCAGCAGTGCCCCATCTGAGAGCTCTTCACTGGGTCCTTCCACTGTTGTATTCTGTAATTGTGGGGCAACATACCAGGTGGTATCTCCTCCACGGTGGCAAAGCTCTTTCGCGACTTGAGTCTACTTGGGGGAGGCACATGTGAGTGTAGTGGGTGCCTTGTGTCCGAGGTTTCTTTACCCTTTACGACTTTTTGTGTGGGAGACAGACCCTGACTGCTTCCACCATACAGTTTCACAAGGATGGAGGTCGTTTCGATAATAATAATAAAATAATAGTAGTAGGCCTAGTAGTAGTAGTAGTAGTTGTAGTAGTAGCCGACTTAAAAAAGTGGTGGGATCTGGTGCTGGCACACGGCCCGGACGTTACATCCCGAATGCAAAGAAATCTGTCCTCAAAGTGAAGCCAGAGTACTTTGACAATGCCAAAATCCTCTTTGAAAACAGTGAAGTGAAGGTAACAAAAGAAGAGGAAAGACGTCTCGGTCCAGTGATCGACTCTGAATCTTAAAAAAAAAAAACAGTATGTGAAAGAAAGTTAATGAATGGGTGGTGGAAGTTAGGCTAGGGTTCTAGCCAACTTTGCAAAGACCGAACCGCAGGCGGCATATGCCGCATGCATATATAAAAACATAAGTGGAACTCCATATCAAGGACGGTACCGAACATCACCGACCTACTAAGACCCCTTTAAGTAACCATCAGATACGAGCTAATTCCGGCCATCACCAACGGACGGACAATAAACGAAGAGGAAAGAAAACTTATTGAACTTCCACCAAGAATGGGAGGGCTAGGCATCTCCAACCCGCTAAACCTTGCCGACATAGAACACCGAAACTCCCCGAAACTCATGTCCTTCTTGACAAACAGAATCGTGTCACAAGATCAACGGAAGGAGACTAACATGTAGGAAACCAGAGAAATTAGAAGAAACATTTCAAAAGAAAGGGAAGAGAGGCAGAAGGAGGAACTTTGAGCACTTTTAACTCGGCTATCGAATTGTATAAAAAGAAAGATAACAATGGCACAGGAAGTTGGGGCGTCCAATTGGCTGACAGCACTACCAATAACCTAACCATTGAGGCATCCCACTCCCGGGACGAGTATGAGAAGGTTAGGATGTACGAAGAGCGTATACAAAATGTGTACCAGGGCTCATTCACATCTATAACCTTTACGACTTCAGGTGGGACGGGTCCTAGAGCAAAGGCATTCTACGCTCGGCTGGCAGAGGTGATGGCTGGAAAGAGACAACAACCAAAAAGCAGCATTGTTTCATGGATGAGATGTAGACTGTCAATTTCACTCCTAAGATCAGCCCTACTATGCCTGAGAGGTACAAGATCCCCATCGCCCAAATCAGCACATGTACAAAACCTAGATTTTGAGCAGACGGTGGTTGACAGTAGGATAAATGACCTTCTGTATTAGGCTTTATTAAAATTGAAAATAAAAGGGTCATCGACCACAGACGTATCTTTATTGAGAAAAACATCACGTTTGCATTCATTAATCAGGATGGAGGTCGTGTAGTACAAAAAAGTAGTAGTAGTAGTAGTAATAGTAGTTGGAGTTGTAGTAGTGACTAGTGGGGTGAATGCCTCGGCTTTGGTACCCCTAGTCCGTTTTCGGTTTCATTTCGTTTAATTTCGGACTTTTGGTTGCTCTGTTTTTCTAGAGGTTAAATACTGTCTGTTGGTTCGCTTCCAGTTTTTCTGCTTTAGCATTGGACAGCAATAGTTTCTTAGGGATTTTGTCTTTGTATTCCGGGTAGGGTTGTTTGAGTAGCGGTAAATTAATTTATGTTAAGTTTTCGCTAACTATATTTTTTACTTTTATGCATTCTTCTTAAATAACGAGTAATCTTAAAACTATTTAATTGCATATTACAGCGCATAGGCATGGAATATGCATGTAGATAGTTGCAGTATTGCTTATTATTTATGATGAAGTGCGTAAAAGTAGCAAATACTGTTAGCGAAAATTCAATAATGTTAACATTTTTGCAATGATGTCCATATATCCCAAAAGAGGTTAACTGGGATAGGCTGACTAATATTATTCATATGCTTTTTTAAACTAGAAGTTTACCTTGGCAGAATGAAACCGTGTGTCGTTAGCCAGGAGAAAATAATAATTATATGTGCTGTTGCGAGTCATGTGTTAGGCTGACATTTTATTGTATTCTGATATGATGCAAAATAAAGTTTATCTTTTGTTAGAAAATGTATCTTGACTTTATGTTTGTCATCAACTGTACACATTTAATTGACATAACACATTTCTATCTCGATCTCTGTGATTATTCGCTTTGCGTTTTTCAATTTTTCTCTTCTTCACTGCCTGTTGTCGAAAGCGGAAGGTATGTGTTTAGTACTGCGTTACACGTGGGTAATATTGCCGTTAGTTATCTCAACATTTTAGTATAAAGCCATTTAAGAAGATGTAAAGTACTTGCAATTGTTTATATGTTGAATAACATTAATTGTGCAGTGAACCTAGTGTAAATTGTGTTTGCTTAATTTTCAACGCTTGGTTTCCCTACACCTATCGTAATTATCGACAACTATTAGGCCAGTTCCAATGTAAGCACATCTAAGACTTGTAGGAATTAGACGTGCTAGTTGCTGGAGTAGTGTGGACAACTTATCTTACGAAAAAATATGAATTTGGTGGGGTTTAAGTATAACAACATTTTTTGGTTTACTTGAGAATGTGACGAAGTCGAAATTGAAGGACGAAGGTAAAGTAAAGTTGTCTAGCCCTCCGATGGGGGTACAACTCTTACAAATTTGTTATTTAAATTTCACTTGTACATTAGCAGTTTTGTGTATGATGTGTAGCCCCATTGATTGAAGTTTGAACCCCATATTGGAAGTCTTAAATGTATTATGTAGCATTTGATCCTGTCACTCCATGAAATTGAAGCCTGCAGTTAAAAATTTTGGGGTAAAATTCCAGAAATGTACAAATACTGATATTTAACTTACTAGGTTGTGCAAGAGCTCCCAACCTAACCTGGCATAATCATTCCATGGAAAACAGTAACATATAAAATTAGAAAAAGTGAAAAATGCATGGGTAAAATTCCAGAATCATCATCATGGAAAAACTGGTATTTAAAGTTAAAATTTCATTATCCTTAAGCTCGTAACCAAATATGATGTAATGGTCAGTTTATAGTTTCACCCAACCATAGAATTTGATATGTGGCTTATGTGTTTCTGGTGAGAAATGTTGTGATATGAATGATGGTGTACATTATTTCTGTCGCAAATGCGTACTTTTAGAGTAATTGAAGTTATACACTTATGCCTACATCTCCCGAACGATATGGGGAGACGTGTGTAAAATCAGGGTTTTTGGGTGGGGAAGACTAATAAATGGAGTAATGCGCATTGCAAAACAGGTATGAAATGAACAAAAACGCTTAAAAAAATCACATTTTAGGGCTGGAGTCCTGCCTAATGCGAGCGTAGCCATGTTTGTTTTTCCCAATGATTTGAAAAATGTCTTGCTAGATCAGCTACATTTAGCGAAGTCCACTCCAGCCAGGCAAGACTTCCTAACCATAAACTAACATTACATCCATTAGGTTAGGTTAGTTTACGCTTACCAACTCTTGCATGAGCAGCTTCCCTAAATCTAGTGGTTGCAGTCACAAGTATTTACAATTAGTAAAGAAACATGGCGCCACGTGCGGAACCCGCCGAAATGGGATATTTTTGCTTTGTGTTTCTTTAGTCTTCATTTAATACCTGTTTTGCAACACGCATTACTTCATTTATTAGTCTTCCCCACCCAAAAACCCCAATTTCCCACACTTGCCCTCGCATCATTCGGGAGATTTACGCATAAGTGCATAACTTCAATACTTAATTACTTCAAAAGTACGCATTTGCGATGGAAATGTATACCATCGTTCATATCACAACATTTCTCACCAGAAACACATGAGCCACATATCAAATTCTATGGTTGGGTGAAACTTTAAATTGACTGATGCAACTAATGTAGCTGCAAGTTTTTTTTTTTTTTTTTCTGAGTAAATCGCATATTACATTCATGCATTATAATTTCCAAAATTAATATTTTCAATTTTCTAATGCTATATTATGTAGTTGTGCACAATTAGAATAATAAGGGGGTAAAATTTTAGTTGTGCACACCTATGCAATAACCTAATAACCTAACCAATGTTTAGTAATGTGGTACCTCAAATTGTAAAGATCATCTGGGTTGTTGTCATCATCATCATGGATTCCGACGGCCTGAGTATTATTGTACCTTGGGCAATTAACAGGATGACAGCAGAACCCCGTGTTCTCTCATAAAGTCCAAGGAAGCCCTATTGTCTTTGTAACAGCGCTTATTAACCACTTCCATACGGTGACGCCTACGTAGGCGGCATGAGGAGCAGCTGGGTACTCGATGTTGCCGACGTCGCCATCTTGATTATATGTATTTTAGTCGTACCTACATAATTTTCATTCTCTCTAAACTGGCTTCATCAGTTTTCTATGGTTATCAAAATACACGGGTGAAAGAGAACGACATATTGAGCGATTATTATGACGCAACATCGCATGTCGGGCAGCTAATGTTGCCAGACATGCGATGTGCCCCGTAGTGAAGAGGTTAATGTCACCTGGAGTTGGAGATCACCTGGTTTACAATGTGAAAGCTGTCATTTGACAGTGACTAGACTGGCATGGCGTCCGTACCATATCCTAGCGGCTTCGTTTGTTAGTAAATTTGCTGTAGCAAGATTTTTTTCATTTCTGCCAAGAAAATTGCACATTATGTTCATGTATTTTAATTTGCAAAATTAATGATTAATTTACTAATGTTATATCGTGTAGATGTGCATAACTAAAATAATACCCTAACCTAAAGTGACCATTCTGTTGGATTTATTTTATTCTATTTATTTATTTATTTTTTTTTGCATCTGTGTGACATAGCATTAGAAAAATATTTATTTTGTAAATTATAATATATAAACATGTGATTTTCTTGGTGGAAATAAATGAAAAACCTTGCTACATGTAAATCTACTAGTGAACAATGCTGATAGGATACTGTTGAGATGCCATGTTGTCATCTGTCCAGTCAAATTACTGTCAGTTAGATGATGGCTACATTGTGGACTGGGTGTTCTCCAACTCCAGTTGACGTTGATAAGTGCTGTTACAAAGACGATAGGGCTTTCTTGGACTTTTTTGAGAGAGAGAGCACAGGTTGCTGCCCTCATTTGTTAACTGTCCAAGGTAAAATAATAATCGGGCTATCTGCCGCCATCAGCATCCGTGACGACGACAACCGAGATGGTCTTCAGAATTTGAGGATCTGAATTACTAAACATAGGTCAGGTAGGTTAGAATAGACGAATTTATCATCCTTTCATTTCTTCGACCTCGGCATCTATCAAAACATACATGGTGTATCATTGAACCACTGCGACTTCATTAGTAAATTTGTTTTAGCAATGTTTTTGTTATTGGTTTCCGCCCAGAAAGTAGCATATATTGATGTATTGTAATTTACAAAATAACTTCTATTGCTATATTGCATAGATGTGGACCTCGAAAAATTTACTGGGTATTATTTTACTTGTGCACATTACGCAGTATAGCATTAGAAAATTAGATATTTTGTAAATTAAGATACATGAATGTAGTATGTAATTTTCTAGATGGAAATAAATAACAAAAGACCTTGCTACAAGCATATCTACCAATGAACGAAGCCGCTAGGATATGGTATGGATGCCATGCTCGTCTGTCCAGTCCAGTCACTGTCAGTTAGACGATGGCTTTCATGATGTGGACCGGGTATTCTTCAACTACAGGTGACATTAATTAGTGCTGTTACAAAGACAAAGGTCTTCCTTGGACTTTGAGAGAGAGAACACGGGTTTCTGCCGTCATCTGTGACGACAACCCGGATGATCTTTGAGGTACCGAATTACTGAATATAGGTTGTTAGAATTGATGAATTTATGATCCTTTTGTTTCTTCGACCTCAGCATGTATCAAAACATACATGGCATATCGTTCAACTGCTTGACTTCGTTTGTTAGTAAATTGGTTTTAGCAGCTTTTGTGTTATTGATTTCCATCAGGAAAATTGCATATTACATTGATATAATTGATAAAATTAATATTTATCTGTTGCAATATTGCGTAGGTGTGCACAACTAAAAATTTACCAAATTTTGTCAATTTTTGTTTAAATTAACCTCTTCCATATGATGATGCCTACATAGGAGTAATGAGGGGCAAGTGGGTATAAAAAGATGCTGGCGTTGGTGTCTTGATTTTATTTATTTTGTAGTAGTAGCTGAGTGACTCCTGAATTCTGTGAACTGGCCGTGTCACATTTTCTGGGTTTATTATTTCTCTGTGGAAGAGAATGAACAAATTAGCAGTGGCTTTATATTTCATAATGGTGTTGCAATGCATCATTGTGTTCTGTATAAGAGAATTTGACTTGTATTGAAGGGGTAGAGATATTTTATTGGCAAATATAGGGTTTCACATGGTAATCATAGTCACCAATTTTGTATGTTGCTCCTACGATTTATTTAGGTACTATTCAAGTATTATGCAAACACACATCCCCCCCCCTTTATTTTTATGGATACATCAGGCTACATTAGGTTATGAGCTATTAGACAATGCAAGTTTCATGTTATTTATGTGTTTCTGTAATTCCATAATCTTACCTTTACTTGTTCTAAGGAAGTGTTTCTTGGTGAGATCTTTAGAAACTAGTAATAATAGCAGTACTGAAATAAAAAAAAATCTGTACATATGGGATACACACTGATGTATTTAAAATGCCAAGAAAATGGGAAATATTTATATCCAGGGAATAATAACCTAACCTAACCAAACTTAACATAAATATGTTGAATGTTGACAATCTTTCTTTTGCCATCTTTGTTAGGGCACAACACAATGGTAGGAAGCGTGCATTTTGGAGTGGTGGGTAGAACTTGTAAATTTCTTCTCAAATTGTTTGTTGAGAAATCCAACTGGAATAATTTTTTCTGATCACTGATTTCTTAAAGAACATAATAAAAACACAGCAGATGGAAACCATCTTAAAAAAATATAAGTGACTTGCTGGCTGCAATATTAAAGGCCCTTGAGGTGCCTGTTCATGGATCATACTGGTTTGTTGTATCTATGGTGCCATGTTGGTTGGTCAGTCTAGGCAGGTTGGGCAGAACATGGTTGGAAGATTTTCAAGAACTTTGACATTTATAGGGACAAAAATTGTGGCTTTTCATGCTGTAACTTTGGTGTAGAAAAAAATGGGAGTAATTAATGTTCAACATGCATTGACCTAAGAATGATAGAATAACAACTTTAACCTCTTCACTCCGGGGCACATTGCACATCTGGCAGCATTAGCTGCCCGACGTGCGATGTTGCGTCATGATAATCGCATTATAAAAAATAAAGTCGGTGCTCAATCGTTCGTTCTCTTTCATCCGTGTATTTTGATAACCCTAGAAAATTGATGAAACCAGTTTAGAGAGAATGGAGATTACGTAGGTACGACTACAATAAATATAATCAAAATGCTGACGTCAGCATCATCGAGTACTCACGTGCTCCTCATGCTGCCTACGTAGGCGTCACCATATGGGAGTGGTTAAACGAACAAAAAAGAAAGTTGGTCTCAATTCTAGTGTCATTTTCATTTGAAACTTATTTATCCAATGAAATGGTTAAGTTAGGTTATTGGTGAGGAACCATTAGACAATAATAGTTTCATGTTACATATCTGTATTTGGTTCTGGAATTTTACTGGAAGCTGTTTGATGAATATGATCACATAAAACACAGCACTTCCTCAGCAAGGCCCAACAGCTGAAGCTAGTTTACCCCCACTGTTTCATTAACCGCTCTGTAGCCCAGGTTCAACCCTAGTAGGAATGGCCAGAATATATACATTGTTAGATTGAACAGTCAGATAGTCTTTTGCCCACTGTCTCTCATGCAGAAGACCAGCACCCTTGAGGTAACTGGTAGCAGCCCTTAGGTGGGTTGTTTTAGTGTGGAGCACAGCAGCACAAGGTGTTCTGTATCCTTCTTGTGGTGATTGCATATATCATTCAGTTTGTTGCCCAAGTTTTTTTTTTTTTTAAAGAGAGAGACCTGTGGCATAATGGGAACTGACCATGACCACTGTGTCACACCAAAAAGACTTTGTGTTAGGAGAGGACAAGTGTAGGACTGTAGCATAAGGTTATCCAGTTTTAAGAATATATAAAATATATGCAATTTCATTGTGTTTTGAATAAAAGAATTGTTCATGCATGCATAAATACATTTACCAAAAGGCTTTTTCCTTCTTGTAAGGAAGATGGCCAGCCAAGGCATGGACCCTCCTTTCACTCATCAAACACTCGACCCATTTCCATGCTTGGGTAAATGAAATTTTATTGGTTGGTAATTTTAGGTTTGCAGGACAGTTAACACATGTCCAATTTTGCAGGTACCCCAACATCAAACACCATGCAAAACGACGCTGGAGAATACGTTGACTTGTATGTACCACGAAAGTGCTCTGCATCCAACCGTATTATCTATGCCAAGGATCATGCTTCAATTCAGATGAATCTGGCTGAGGTGAGGAAAATTCAGTTAATACAAAGGATTCATGACGAGATATTTGCCTATTTTTGTTGGGATGTTGTTGAAAATGTAAATACTAATGATGGATGTCCACTCCCCTTGGTCATGCACATAAACAATGATGGTGAAGAGAAGAGGAAGGAGTGCCATATATTTTAGGAATTATTTGTGTGTTATAGTTGCACAATTTGTACCACCCCTTACTCCATGGCCAAACATGGAAAAATTGATCATGGACACCAACAATTTTGGTGTTATATCTATTAAAAATCACTTTATTTTTATGTTAATTGGGGAAGGGGGAAGGCATGTATAAGATATGTTTGCTATAAATAATCAGATGCATGAATCATACCATAAAACCTTGATTTCTGGTGAACAGACCTCTACCACAATGTTGCCAGTATTGTCCAGTGTATTGATAGTACTGACAAACACACACACAATGGTGTAAGAGTATATCTGGCTGTGTGAGAGATGTATTCATAAGCTTTGTTTAACATTTCAGGTTGATGAAACCACTGGCCGAATGACAGGGCAGTATAAAACTTATGCTATCTGTGGCGACATCAGAAAGATGGTGAGTGATACGGGACCCTTTCGTGTTTTTCCTGCCAATGGGAATAGGCTGATATATGGGACCATGAACAGAACAAATTCCAGTATATTATTGCATGATTGTCATTATGTTCTTCATGGTGATACAGTAGGAGCAATATAATGGGGATTTTATTCTCCCTGGTGAAGCAGTGGGAGTAAACCTGTTCCAAATGTCATTCAGGTCTTGTGCAATAGCAGTCTTGCTGCTCTGCTTTGAACCCCCAAGCATCGTGGTTGGGGGATAAGGCACCTTTCATTCTTGTGATGGAAGGGAGACCTAGTCCTACTCCCTCATCCTCATCCTATTCCACTTAGCCCTCCTCCACCTTTGTTTTCATCTTATGCAGGCATGGGTTGGGACTGTTATCCACATTAGAAGGGGGGGGGAATGCAAACGGTACATCATAGGTTATGTATCATTTCTTTAACAGTAACACAAATTTAGCAATGAACTGGAAGTACTGGGAAGTCTTTCTTAGTAATATAGGTGCAACAGATTTTCTCAATTTTGTATAACTAGTTGTATTTTCTCATTTTTGTTATATTGAGGTTGATTTTTCTTCATCTCTTGTTTCATACAAGTTAATTTGCCTTGCAGGGTGAATCTGATGATTGCCTTGCCAGATTAGCCAAAAAGGATGGGATTCTTCCTAAGTAAGTATGGGAACAATTTGTATGAATATCGTGAAGTGTCAAATATTGGAGTCTAATATTTTTTCCATTTGTTTTATTTTTATCAGCTGTTTATTATACAATCTTCTATATTTAACTTTGTTTATTATGCTGTCTTGTATATTTGTCACATGTCTGCATCAGCATGTGTAGCCTCATAAAAGTAAAACCTGATAGTTTCCTGATGCCGTTTTGAATATTATTTTGTGGTTTCAAAGTTCTTTGCTTGTACAGTATTATGCATTTTTTCTGAAATTCAATTGAGTTCCTCTTTTTAAGCCCATACATATACCAAGAAGGCTTTGGTGGCAACTTCAGAGCTCTCACACACACACATAAGGTGCATGTACACAGAAATACACACAAATAATGCATATATGCTTATGCACACACCTACACAAAAAGACGAACATGTGCTTACATATGCAGGAGTGTGCACACATGGCCATCCCACTCTGCAACAAAAGTGCGCAAATGCACACAGTCTTTTTACTTGTTTGTTACATTTCCTACTAAGGCCCTATTTTCTGATTAAAACACACACATTCTGCTGCAAATTACACATGCACACACCTCTTATTCAATATCTTCCGATTCTAATGATTTTTTTCTTTTATTCTCTTTCAGGAACTATTAACCAATAAAGGAAAAGCCACAATTGGAATTTTCTTTCCCTACTGTTGTAATGCACAAGGAAAATTGGGCCAAACACTTAGATTCCACATTTTCAAGAAAGTATTTTACCTTGTGTACTAGAAGGCATAATTTTATACACTTACAAGAAATCTTGTGCCCCATAGGCCCTTTTGATAAGTTGCTCCTTTAGGGAGCTTTAAATTATGAAGAACAAATGAGAGAAATTAAGGTGTAAGGGGTTTAGGGGAAAGTAGGTATTCTTAACCACTTAAAATTCTCGCGTGCATCATGGACTGCCACATGTACGATTCATCACACTACTCATTACAAAATATAAAGTCACTGCTGTATTACTAATTCTCTTTCACTTTTGATAAACAGGAAACATGATCAAACCAGTTCACAAAACCATGGGGTAACACATGTACAACTACAAAAAAATAAGATGCCAACGCTGGCATCCTCATGTACCCATTCGTGCTTCATGAGTCATTGTACTGCAGTGGATGTTGTGAATATTTTTACAGAGAACTTAAATTTTTGATGTGTAGCTAATGTTATACTTTGAAATGTTTGTAGCTAAGGTTACAACAGTGTTGATTACACCTTCCAAAAAGCATTTTTTTCAATAGGTGGTCAGAGCCCACACCCGCATAACATTATCTGTTGTGGTAATGGATGATTTATAATCAAGGGTAAAAATAAGGTAATGAGATGTACAAGGGGAGAGGATGGCAGCATTTTTAGAAGTGAGTATTAAGGGAGAGACTGGAGGAAGTGGGTATCTTTAGATACTTGTGTGCAATTGTGATAGGAAAGAGGGGGATTGGAGGTAGAATGTAAGATTGAGAGAAGCAAGTAAGTGCTTTGAGAAAGACATTTGGGAATGGATGCTAAGAGATGGGTCTATCTAGCGATAGACCCATCCTTGACTATGCAGTACAGTTTTGGTCTCTGTCCTACAGAATGGACATCAATTCACTAGAATCAATACAGAGAAGAAAGACAAAAATGATTCATGGACTCGAAAATTTGCCTTATGAAGAGAGGCTCATGCACCTTAACTTACTCTCTGGAAAGATGCTGAGTGTGGGTTGATCTAATAGAGGTGTTCAAGTGGATCAAAGGTTTTAACGAGGGTGATGCCAACAAGGCCATCATATTAAAACAACGGCAGGACTCGCAGTAATGGATATAAACTGGACAAGTTTAGATTTAAGAAGGAAATAGGCAAGAATTGGTTTACTAATAGGGTGGTCGATGAATGGAATAGAATTGGTAACCATGTAGTAAGCGCTGAAACTATCAGTTGTTTTAAGAAATGATTGGACAACTTTATGGATGGGGATGACAGGTGATGATGGATACGGAGCTGCCTAGTGCAGGCCTTATGGTCACTTGCAGTCTCCTTCATTCTTATATTCTTGTGTTCTTATGAAGGTGATTGTGCTGACAGCACTGGATAGGGCTGAATCATGGAACATGAGGGAAAGAGTAAATGTATTCAACATGAAATGCCCAGGGAGACGGGACTGCTCGGACAGACAGTCTAGGGAATGACAACAACAACAATATGAAATGTCTGAGAAGTATGGTAGGGGTTACTTGGCTGGATAGAGTGAGAAATGAGGAGAGTGGGAGTTCAGAGATAAGGTTGAAAGAGTATTGGAATGGTTTGGACACATGGAAAGTATGAGTGAAGAAAGATTAGTAGAAGATGGAAGGGGTGAACATGAGGGGGTGACCAAGGATGAGATGGATGAGGTAAAGGAGGAGTCTTTTGAAGGGAGAAGATAGGGGTGAGTGAAGAATGGTTGTGTTTGGATTATGCTGTGATGCATGGAAGGGAATGGGAGGTGAGGGAATACACATGAATTATATTTTGATGCAGCCCAAAGGGATTTCTCCCATTCTCTTTTTCTGCATGAGGGGATAAGATAGGGAGGGTTGCTGAATAAATGAAGCAGCCTTGCTGTGGATGTGCTGGGTCTTGCTGCATCACTTCTAACCCAGGGCAGTGAGGAAGATGCAGGGATGACCAGTCATCCTGGAGCCAAGAAAAGGAGGGAGGTGGGGTGAATGGGAGTGGAGTACGGGGGAAGGAAGTGGGTGGGAGTGGATTTATGGCTTTAGCTACCTTCCTTGTGAGGGGGAAAATGCCTTAGGTATATGTATGTATAATACATATACCAAAGGCTTTCTCCCCCTACATGGGGGTAGCCAAAAAGAAAAAGGCATAGAAAGCACTCCCACCCATTCCATTTCCCACATGTTCCACTCCCCTCCACCCTCCTCCTATCTTGGCACCTCCTGGATGACGGGTCATCCCTGCATCTTGTCCACCGCCCCGGGTCAGAAGCAGTGTCGCAAGACACAGCACATCCACAGCAAGGCTGCTTCATAAATTTGGCGACCCCCTCTCTCTGTCCCCTCATGCAAAAAAGGAGAAGACAGGGAGAAATCCCTTCGTGCTGTGTCAATTTTTTTTTCTCATACACTTCCTCACCCCCCCATCCTCCACCCACTACCCCTCATGCATCACAGCATCATCTATACACAACCCCTCTCCATTCACCCCTATCTTCTGTCCTCTCCCGTCCTTCCTCTTTTGTAATGCCCCTTTCACCCCACCCATCCATCTCATCCTAGGACGCCCCCTCATATTTACTCCTTCCACCTCTGCCTCCCACACTTCTTTTACTAATCTTTCTTCACTCATTACCATCTAGGGTATTGGCTGCATGTTATTGTGGCAAAGTAGCATGCAGTTTATACTTTAGGGTCTATATGGGGCGCCCCTACAGACCAGATCTGCACATCATTTTGTCTATGATAGAGGAAAACTCTGTTCATAGAGAAATGATGACACTTTTATACCAAGACTGTCCCTCAGTTATGCTGTCCCCCAACCCCTTGTTGTTGTCCTGTACCATTTCTCTGAGTATTCACTTTCTGTTTTTGCCAACCCTGTGGTGGGGGAAGAGAATGCTACCACCAAGTCTTTCCACTTGAGCTGTAATAGGTGACAAAAATGGGACGGGGATGGGATTAGGAGTCCTACTACCTGTAGCCCTGAAAGGGGACATTCCTAAAAAGAAAAGAATGTATGTATGATAGAAAATCTTTATATTTCGCATATAAAGAAAAAGGGTAAAAAAAGTAGTTGGCGTGAACAAGCTAGGCATGAAAACCATCACTAAGTGGGTTTTTTAAGCAAAATCGTAGGAAAAATTGCCTTAAAATTTCACAATTGACATGGGCATGAGTTTTTACTTTTGGTGATTCCTATTTATACAAAGCATGTCTTCCCCCTCATAAGGAAGGTAGCTGTGTCAAAGCACACACGCACTCCCACCTATTCCACTCCCATCCACCACTCGTTTCCCTCTCATCTCGGCTCTTTGTGGATGAAGGTTCATCCCTGTCTCCTGCCCATTGCTTAGATCAGTAGCATAGCAACAAAGGGATATGGGATAAAAGGGAATGTCTGGCAAGTAAGGTGGGGGTAGAGGTAAGTGGAGATGGGTGTATGGATGATATTTTGATGCAGCCTGAAGTGATTTCTCTCTATCCCCCGCATTTTCCATTTGAGAGGATAAGGAGGGAGGGTTGCCATCTTAAGTGAAGCAGCCTTGCCATGGATATGATGTCTTGCTGTGTTTGATGATATATTTGCTGTTATTCTACTGAATTTAATTGAAGATGAGTAACAATCTTGACTACACAGACACTGGGGCATTGCTATAGTATGTTAAGATTAGGTGGATGATGCTGAAGAGGTACTTTTCCATGATGGCATCTATATTCCTTACCACCCGTCATCCTTATACATACATATACCAAGGCTTTTTCCCCCTTACAAGGGAGGTAGCCAAAAAGGAAAAGGCATAAAATCATTCCCACCCATTCCATCCCTGAATACACTCCACACCCCTCCACCCTCCCTCTTATCTTAGCACCTCCTGGATGACGGGTCATCCCTGCACCTTGTCCACTGCCCTGGGTCAGAAGCAGTGCCGCCAGACACAGCACATCCACAGCAAGGCCGCTTCATTAAATCGGCGACCCCCCTCTCCATCCCCCCATGCATAAAAGGAGAAGACGGGGAGAAATCCCTTCGTCCCTTATCTTAAAATAACCAATTGTTTCAGTGCTTACTATACGAGTATGGTAACTAAGTCTATTCTATTTGTTAACCAATCTGTTGGTAAACCAGTTCTTGCCTATTTCCTTTGTAAACCTAAATTTGTCCAGTTAAGTCCATTACTGTGTTCAGCCCTGTTGTACTAATGTGATGGCCTTGGCTGCTTCACTCGTGTTAAAGCCCTTGACCCATTTAAATACCTTTATTTGGTCACACCACACTGTATTTCCAGAGTGTAAGGTGCTTATGACTCTTCACATGGTAAATTTCTAAGGTCTTGTATAATTTGTCATTCTCCTCTGCACTCCAACCTGTTCTATCCTGCATTCTTAACATTTTCACTGTTAGGATAATGGAACTGGTGCCTGGTCTCCCACGTCCTCTTCCATAAGCCCAGGTTCTCTATATCCTAAATGCACAAGACTTGTATGCACATACTTCTCCAATGCAATAACTACCACTCAAGGGGCCATTTAGAATGCACCACACAACACAGTATTCACCAAACTGGACTTGACACTTGCATGCACCAACACCCTTGCCCAGAAATGTCTTCACATGGGACCCTCCTTCTCTTAACATATGAATTCATATAAACACAGATTACACAGCTGTAACTGTTCTTGCAGAAACATACCATACATTTGGTAATAATGCTAGATACTAAATTAACTACAAGCCTACAATACTGGCAACAACATTAAGAAAGGCCTTGATGACCCATGTACACAATTGGAAGATGAAGCATAACATAAAATTGGACTAGCAACACTCAAAAGAATATCATTATAATTGAAAAAAAAAGAAAAGAAATCAGTACATTAGAAATCAAACACAAAAAAAATGTATTACATCTACCATCAGAACAATCCAGGTATTTACATGTAATTGTAACCCTTTAGAAGCTTAAGATGGATACTGAGTTAAGATCCAAATGCACACCACCCCAATGGCAGAGGCAGGGAACCCTTTTTGCCTACCAAGGCCCAGTGGATATTTACAAAAGACTTCATCCCTTTTATAAGTGAAGTAGCCAGCCAAGGCATATACCCATCCAACACATACATGTTTTGTTTCCACATTATGCATTATTATATTGCAGCTATTACCATATCTGTATATTAAGGGCTTTTTCCCCCATATCAGTGAGGAAGCCAAGTTAACCACTTAAGTACAAGTCAAATTCTCGTGTGCATCATTGGCTGCCATATGTACAATTCATCACACTACTGGCATTTTAAAATATGAAGTCACTGCTGTATTACTTGTTCTCTTTTACTCTTAGTAATAATAAACAAAAAACGTGATCAAACCAATTCACAGAATCCAAGGAGTAACTCGTGTACAACTACAAAAAAAAAAAAAAGTTCTAGATGCCGACAGCTGCATCCTTGTGTACCCACTCGCACCTCATGGTGCCTAATTAGGTGTCATTGTACCGAAGTGGTTTAAAAATATGCACCCACTTCCACCCATTCCACGATTTTTGACTTGGCTACCTACCTGATAAAAGGGGAAAAGGCCCGTGGTATATAGATACACTGATTTGGTAATAGTTGAATTATCCATCTTTATACCAAGGACTTTTTCTTCTTGTTTGGGAGGTAGCCAAGTCAAAAGGCCTGCACTCTCAACCACTCCACTCCCATTTTAGCTCACCATGGATGAATAGTCATCCCTGTCTCCTGCCCTGGGTCAGAAGCAATGCGGCAAGATACAGCACATCCACAGCAAGGCTGTTCATTTAGTAGGCTACTGCCTCTCCCCTCTATCCTCTCGAACATTAAGTAGATAAAACAGAAATTCATTCATGCTGCATCAAAATATAATCCACACACAAACCTTCCCTACTCCTACCATCTCCTAACTTCTCCCTTCCTTGCTTAATTGACATTCCCCTTTCGCTCAAGGCCCCTCTTGCCCCATCCATCCATCTCATCCTTGGTTGTCCCCTCAAAATCACTCTACCTCTGCCTTCCACACACCTTACAAACCTTTCTCCACTCATTCTTTCCATGTGTCCAAACCATCCCAATACTCTTTCATCAGCTCTATCTACCATTTCCTTTTCCACCATCGCTCTCCTCCTCACATTCATTATAATAATGCATAAACTTTATGTGAAAGGAAAGCAATTGGTATATGTTTTTACAGAAAACAGAGACCAAAGATTTATCAAGTTTCAAGTCCAGCCTGCAGACCTGACATTCCCTACCCCTGCCCTGTGGTTACATCTAACAGACTAGAGTCACACCAACTGTCTCCAACCTTTAAAATTCTAAACTCCAGTGAATTCCTTAATATGACAACCTCACAATATAACCCACAGGCAGCTTCCCCAATATCACAATGTGCACACCCTAACTCCACCCACAAACATGGAAAATCATTCTTGACTTCCCTTAATATGTCCTAATGAAGACCAACATAGAACTAGCAGAATATTTTAAACCCATACAGAAAAGACGCTTATATGACAAAATATAATTTTAGGATATAATGTTTGTAGAGGACGAAGTGTTACATTAGGATGTAATGTCAAAGGACAAAATGTCACGATGGGATGTAATGACAGTGGAGGACAGAAGATCACGATGTAATGATAGCGGAGGACAAGATATCACGATGGGATGTAATGATACTGGAAGAGAAAATATCACGGTAGGATATAATGTCAGTGGAGGACAAAATATAATTCTAGGAAGGGATGCCGGACAGAATGTTAATGAAGGCCAAAATATCACAATGGGATGTATTGACAGTGGAAGACAAAAGATCATGATGGGATGTAATTATAGTGGAGGAAAAAATATCATAGGATATAATGTCACTGGTGGACAAAATATAATTTTAGGAAGGGATGCCGGACATAATGTCAATGAATGATGGGAGGCCGGTGTGAATCATGGTGACAGTGTACAAAAGAGATCGGATGACCGTGATTGACCAGATGTCCGTGATGGGGGAAATGTTAATTTTGATGGGAGAAATGTTAATGAGGTATTGAATGTCAATGAAGGACAAAATAATATAGAGCAAGGTATAAATAAAAAAACAATGATAATGTAAGACATGATATTGAAACTCAAAATGTGTCAAAAAGAAATAATCACGAGTTTCTTAAAACCATGTACTTTAATGCTTGTAGTATTAGGAACAAATTTCAAGAAATACAGGCGTATGTCAAAAGCGAAAATCTTGATATGATAGGAATAACTGAGACATGGTTAAATGGGACAGAGTTCAAAGCTGAATTTAATATTGCGGGATTTAAACACTTTCATCAGGATAGAAACCACAAGCAAGGTGGGGGGTGTTCTGTTGTACGTTAAAAACAATGTTCATGCTTGTGTTTTAGAGAAAGTGAAACAGGATGCATATGATAGTTTGTGGGTTGAGTTAACCCAAACAAATGGACAAAAAATAAATGTAGGTGTAATATATAGGCCAAAGACATTATCATTAGCAGACGACAAACTGTTATTTCATGAATGTCTAGTTTCTGCAACTGGGATTTATTGATAACGGGTGATTTCAATTTTACTGACATTGATTGGATGACCCTTGAACATGGCCATATAGGTAGTCGCCTGATCGATTTTCTTGGTGACAATTACTTAATTCAGCATGTAAAAGAGCCCACAAGATATGGAAACTTACTTGATCTATTGATCACTAGCTGCAAAAGCATGGAAACTGATGTAGAAGTAGGTGAAACTGTTGCAAATAGCGATCACAACTTAGTTAGATTCAAACTCCTAAAAAATTCTAGAATAGATATTTGTGTTTCTAAATTACCCAATTTCAGTAAAGCTCAGTTCATAGGACTACGTCAGGAGCTTCAGCTTACAGATTGGGAGGCAAAATTAAGCAAAAGACCTGTAGATTAGATGTGGGAAATATTTCAAAATACGCTTACTAAGATGATTCATACTTGCATTCCTTTTAAGGACAGATGTCCCCCAAATCAGGCTTGCCCAAAGTGGCTCGACAAAGAAACTGAAAAAACTATTGCAAAAAAGAGACAGGCTTATAAGAAATGTAAGTGCTCGGGTGCATCAAATGACTATGAAAGTTATGTTTCAATACAGAGTTTAAAAAAGACAATGAAAAAAAGAAAACGACAATACAAAATGAACATCGCTGATAAATCCAAAGAGAATTCTATAGTTACATTAGAGATAAAAAGGTTGTTAGGAATCACATTGGTCCACTATTATCTGCTGACAGTCAACTTGAATATTCAAATGAAGGAATGTGTAATATTTTAAACCATTATTTTAGCTCCGTATTTGTAAATGAAACCCCTTAAAGTGAAATCCAAACTGAAACCTGTGAAAAGTCTAGGGTGAACTTACTACGGTAAATATAACAAAAGAAAAAATTAAAAGGTATAGATAAACTCAAAGTTAATAAAACACCAGAGCCTGACGGTTGGCATCCAAGAATCTCAAAGGAAATGGAAAATGAGATTGTTGTTCCATGAGAAATTATTTTCAAGAAATCCATCATATCTGGAAATATCCGGAGAGAATGGAAGCTAGCTAAAGTTACTCCCATATTCAATAAAGGTGACAAAAAGAAACCAAATAACTATAGGCCTATAAGTTTGACTTCAATCGTAGGAAAAATAATGGAAACTATCATCAGAGATGCTATCGAACATCATTTAGAAAGTAACCGTTTGATAAATGATAGCCAGCATGGTTTCAGATGGAAATGTCCTTGCATGACTAACTCAAATTCTACAACACAGTTATCTCGAATTATGACAAAAGAAACATAAATATACCAAGGCTTTTTCCCCCTTACAAGGGAGGTAGCCAAAAAGGAAAAGGCATAAAATCATTCCCACCCATTCCATCCCTGAATACACTCCACACCCCTCCACCCTCCCTCTCATCTTAGCACCTCCTGGATGATGGGTCATCCCTGCACCTTGTCCACTGCCCTGGGTCAGAAGCAGTGTTGCAAGACACAGCACATCCACAGCAAGGCTGCTTCATTAAATCGGTGACCCCCCCTCTCCGTCACCCCATGCATAAAAGGAGAAGATGGGGAGAAATCCCTTCGGGCTGCATCAAAATTTGCTCACACATACTACCTCACCCCCATCCCCTTGCCCATTCCACCTCATGCATCACAACATCATCCATATACAACCATTCTCCTTTCACCCGTCTTCTGTCCTCTCCTGTCCTTCCTCAACAGACATTCCCCTCTTCCCCAAAGCCCCCTTCACCCCATCCATCCACCTCATCCTAGGACGTCCCTTCATGTTCACTTCTTCCACATCTGCCTTCCATACCTCTTTTACTAGTCTTTCTTCACTCATTCTTTCCATGTGTCCAAACCATCCTAATACCCTTTCATCAACCCTATCTCCCAACCCCCTTTCCACCCCTGTTCTCCTCCTCACCTCCTCATTTCTCACTCTATCCAGCCTAGTAACCCCCATCATACTTCTCAGACACCTCATCTCAAACACATTCAAACTCCTTCTCTCTTCCTCTCTTATGTTCCACGTTTCTGCCCCATACAGTGCTGTTGGCACAATCACTCCTTCATATAGTCTCCTCTTAGCATCCATTCCCAAATGTCTATTCCTCATTACACTTTTTAATCCACCAAGGCATTTACTCACTTCTCTCAATCTACATTCTGCCTCCACCTTCACTCCAACTTTTCATGCCACATTTGCACCCAAGTATCTAAAACTATCCACTTCCTCCAGTCACTCTTCCTTAATGCTCACTTCCAGACTACTGCCACTTTCACCCCTTGTACATCTCATTACCTTACTTTTACCCACATTCATCTTCAGCTTTCTTCTATCACACACTCTCCCAAACTCTGTCACCAACTTCCTCAATCCCTCCTCCGATCCTGCCACAAGCGCAGTGTCGTCCGCAAACAACAGCTGTCTCACCTCCCACTTCTCCATTTTCTTTAACCATCTCCAATCCCTGACCCACTACCCTTGCATTTACCTCTCACACTACCCCATCCATGTATAAGTTGAACAGCCAGGGCGACATAACGCATCCTTGATGAAGTCCCACCTTTACCTTGAACCACTCACTCTCTCCATTTCTAATCCTGACACAAGCTCTACTACTCTTGACAGCTCCTAGAAGCTTTCCTCCTATCCCGTATATCCGCAAAACCTCCCACAGTTCTTTTCTGTCTACCCTGTCGTAAGCCTTTTCCAGGTCCATAAAGGCCCAAAAAACATCCTTCCCCTTTCCTATGACTTTTTCACATATGTCTTACCACAAAAATCTGATCTACACAACCTCTACCTGTCCTAAATCCACACTGTTCCTCACCAATATAGATTTAATATATCTAGACTTTGCAAAAGCTTTTGATACCATTCCACACGAAAGACTACTTACTAGATTAGCTTCGCACGGAATAAGTGGTAGCCTATAAAGTTGGACTAGTAATTGGTTGAATGATCGAAAACAGAGAATTGTTTTAAATGGAAAAACTTCTAGATGGAAAAATGTTACAAGTGGAGTTCCTCAGGGTTCCGTTCTTGTGCCACTTCATTGTATAAGTGAATGATATAGACCATGGACTAAAATCTACTGTTTCCAAATTTGCTGATGATACAAAACTGTGCAGAATGGCAAATGATCACTTAAACCAATTAGATATTCAAGAAGATTTAGATAAATTACAGCAATGGTCTGAAAAATGGTTAATGAAAATGAACACGAGTAAATGCAAGGTAATGCACATAGGTAAAAATAACTAAGTACGATTACAAGTTACAGTATTTGGAAATTCGTTAACAAAAGTGGATAGTGAAAAAGATATTAGCATAATTGTCAGTAACAATCTCAAATCAAACAAGCAGTGTATTTCAGCCTCTTAGAAAGCAAATAAGATTCTAGGACTGATTGCGCGATCTTTTGATTTCAAAAGTCCATCACTCATTAACAAGCTATATAAGTCATTAGTTTGTCCACATTTGGAATATGCTGTTTCCATATGATCACTGAATCTCATTAAAGACATTGACAGACTGGAAAAAGTACAACGGCGAGCCACAAAACTGATTCCAAATATCAAAAATAAATCATACAAAAATCGACTAAACCATATGAATCTGTTTTCCCTAAAAAAATGTAGACTCAGAGGTGACTTGATACAGGTCTTTAAAATTCCAAAGGGAATTGACAACATCAAAAGTGACAAAATTTTCACATTGAATGAGAATCAGACAAGAAACAATGGTCTGAAACTGTCCGGAAATAGATTCAATTTGGAAGTAGGTAGAAACAACTTTGCCAACTGTGTAGTTAATGAATGGAATAAACTTCCTGCACAGGTAGTGCAATGTAGTTTAGTTCGAAGCTTTAAGAATCATTTAGATAAACACCTAAGCAAGATGCTGTAATGATTATAATTTATTTCATAATATTTGTTTTTGTTTTGTCATCATTTGTCTGTTTGATTTTCATTTATTATTAGTTATATGTCAATTTACTATTATTTACTATTTACCTGTTTGTTTATTATTTAGCTATACCTATGCATTTATGTATTTTATTTGTTATTTACATTATTATAGTTTTTATTAATTTATTATGATTTTTTTTTTGCATCTGACCTAGATATGGACCAAAAGGTCTCCTGTTGGCATACTCCGCCTTTGTAATCCTGTGTAATCCTTCTAGGTCATAATCCTAGGCTTGCCCAACTTATATGTTCCTCACACTCTGTTAGTCATTCCTTGATCATTTCTGTAGGCCCAAACCATCTCAACATTTTTCATATTTTTAAAGGTAAATGACAAATCTTTTGTACAGGTAGGTATGCACAATATCACTTTATTGGCAAGTGCAGATCACTGGTGATGGTTACACAAATTTCCTAATCTAACCTAGGTCATGGTAAGGCACGTTCTGGCTTATCCAGGGTATTAGGATATGAACCAAGAATGCCAAATGGCACCAGATCACCTAATTAGATATTCTGTATCCCCATCACCACCACCAAGATTGGACCTTTTGATTTGGGTTCTCTTGGGATGATAAGGTAAGGGGTTCCTGGTAGGTCATCTTGGGCACTGGGGACCCACCTGTGGGTTTCAGGCTGGCAGAAGGGGCTCCATCCTGAGATACTGGCAGCTCCTCTACCAGATGCAGGCACTGGACATTCTAAAAGCCTTGTTGACATGAGGCTAGTTTAGTAGCCAGAAGTGCTACCAACTTGTAACCTACCCCTCTCCTTGCCCAATGTCAACAGAAATCTAGTAAACTTGCTGCCAAACTATCTTGTGTCAACATTTACTTGCCAGGCAAATTAACTTGCAGCTAGCACTAGCAGCTACTAAACTAGCCATGTGTTGATGAGGCTTACCAGGTGACCCAGTGAGCAACTAATACTCATAATGGTGCTCACTTTGTTCCATTGCATTCTAGTCAAGAAAAGTAAGAAAAGGAAAGAATAATGAAAGGCCATAGAAATAAGTTTGAAAGAATTCTGGTCAAGATAGAAAAAAATTCTTAAACTGTACAGGAGTGAGTGTGACAATGGAGTAAGAATTGGGGGATAAGAGTGGAGGTTGGGGGAACCTATTTATTTGTTTATTTAGTTGTTTATTTTTTCTTTTTGTGGACATATATTTCAAACAAACTAGATATTTTTGGTAACATACTGGTTACTATACTTATTGTGTTTTCTGGCTTCTAGTTTTACTGAGAAGCTCAAGGATGACACAAGAAAGTCCCTTGGGCTTATTTCTATTGTGGCCCTCACTAGCAGTGGGTTTTGAACTATCACTTACCTTGACCGTCACCCACAAGAAGCGATGCTCTATTCCGCTCAGCCACCACAAAAGTATAGGGATGTGTTCTAAAGGCCACGAGTAGCTTGTTGCAAAGGAGGCAAGGATGAAAGGGGAAAAATGGAGACTGAAGATGTATGAGAGAAAAAAGAAATAAGAGTGGAGGAAATGAACATTATTTGTTTTATTTGGTGGGAGGGAGGTGAATAGAGAATAACATAATAGGAAGCATGGGGGTTTATGAAGGGGAGGGTGAAAGTAGAGATTGGTAAGTTAAGAGAAAGGTGCTCTTGTTTAGCTTCCAGAAAGGCCAGAAAATTGGGTCAAAAAGAATGATCTATTTATATACCAAGGGCTTCTCCCACCCCCTTTTTTTTTTTAATTAGGTAGCCAGTAAAAGTACACACCCATTCCACTTACATCCTCCACCCTTGTTTCCCTCCTGTTTTAGCCCCTCATGGATAAAGAGTCATCCTCCTGCCCACTACCAGGGTCAGAAGCAATCCTGCCAAGACACAGTACATCCACAGCAGGGCCACTTTACTTACATGGAAATCCTCCCTCATCCCTTCATGTGGAAAAGTAGAAAAGACAGTAAGAAATCCCTCTGGGCTGCATAAAAATATTGTCTATACACAACCATTTTCCACTCACTACTATTCTATGCTTTCTCCCTTACCTGCTCAACAGACAAATTAGTGATAGTATATGTATAATAGTACTGGCCAATGGCTATTGATGAACCTGCCTCAGGAATCAGTGATGTGTGGTTCACATGGTAGTTTTGTGGAATGGGAGTCAGAGAGGATCATACTGCCTGTGTTCAAAGCCTGTAAATACACCTTTACCTGTAGATGAACCCCAGAAGAGCTTAAATTTTTTCTTCAGAGGGCCTGAGATCTCTCAACCAGCAATTCTTTCATCACTTCTGTTCAAAGAGGACTGGCAGCCAGTTATTTGTTCTGTTAGCTGGATCACCTTGAAATGAGGCACACAAACACTTACCACATCCTCCACAAACATAACACACCCACTACATTATATTGTATAATACCCAAACTTGTCAAGAAACGTCAAAACAGCACCTAAATACCTATATCACACACAAATACTCTCTCGTTTTCCTCCACAACCATCAGACACCAGCCTCCAGAAGCATAACTATGATATCACTCACTGCTGCACCAACAGACTGAAAGATAATACTCGTACATTTCTGCATGCCAGACACCCAGATATCTATTCCTCTGAAACCTCTCTTCCCCAAAAGGACAGAGTCCATCTAACCAGACTGGTGCAGTCACCATCCAGCCCTTCTGTGCTACCAGAAGAGGCTAGATGACTGCATCACAGATAACTGTCCAGGATGCAACACTTCACCCCATACTACAACACATCATGGAATACTCCATTGTACACAATTATGCACACCAACAACACAATATACTCTATAAAGGATTTGTGGGAAAACCCCATTCCAGCCATGGCAATCCTCAGGGAGATGGAACTGCTCAGCCACACAGTCTAGGGAACAACAGCAACATTCACACAACACAAAAAATAGCTCTATGTTTCTTCCTGGAGAGATCTATGGGAGGGCTTGAGGCCTTGCAGGTTGTTGTAGGTTCATGAGTTTTTAGTCACAGAAACTAGTGCCAACAATCCCCTCATTTGATACATGGATAGTAAAGATTTTATATTTAAAAAACTACTCTTTATTGCAACTCATCACATGTTTCTTTTATATGATGGTGCAGATTTTTGAGTGAGGCACCTCATGCCTATGATCATCTTTCTTCTTTTTTTTCTTGTTCTTCATACGCCATGCATTCTGAATACAATTATGTTCTTCACCTCCTTCAGCTGGTTCTGACATTAGATGAGGATGGCTATGGAGGGAAGAGGGAGTTTGTAAGTCCTGAAACTCTGTTCCTGTGGCTGCAGCAACTTCCTTGTCTTGTGTGTCACATTTTTGGGAATCCTGTTGTTCTGAATTGTTAATCAAATACAGGTTCTCTCCACAGGATTGGTATGGTTTAACAATTCTCCTTGCACTTGATTCTGGTGTTCTTGAATGTTTTGAATAATGTAGCCAATGATGGTTGCTAGGATAATGAAGAGAATTGTCTTTGGCATTATTCAGTTGTGATGGAAACAGGAAATTTGTTGATATGTGGTGGTGCTCCTTTGTACTTGTGACTCGGTTGTTAGTACGGAGGATATTTGCTTTCTTTGTAAGTTTATCAAAAATGTGTTTCATGTTAGAAGTGGTTAGACTTTCTTGTTCACAATTATTCTTAACTTTCAGTTCCTGTCCTTGATCGCATGGATCCTGACTTGTATACAAACCTATTCTTTTATTTTTAATATCTTTCCTTTTATCCATTTTTCTTAGATTAGAGATTTCATGTTCAGTCTCCCCATTTGGATCACCCTTTAGATTACATTTCTTCATGAAAATTTCTCCACTGATTTCCTTGTTTGTTTTTAACCAAATTTGGGTGTCCTCTAAGTTTCTGTTATTGCCATCCTCAATAGGTCTTTGGGTTCTTGAAGTATTGCTGTTAACATGATATGCTCTGGAAAGAGAAAGCCAATGGGCTCCCCTGACAAGTACATCTAATTTTCTATTTTCAAGATAATCAGGAAGACTTTTTGACCTCGGATAATACTTGCTGTCTTCAGCAGAGTTGTCCTTAAGGGAAAAGGAGGGACAAGAATATCTTCGTAATGAATTTCCAAAGATACCAGAAGATGAAGTAGTTTGAAGAGATGTGAAGGTTTTGCTAACATTTGAACTGGGGCGATGAGGGTAGGCACTTGTTGGCAGAGGAATATCTGAGGATGAGAAGGGTGAATAGCAACACTTGTGGTTGCCGGAAGCTTCCAAAGAAGTTGAAGTTTGGCCGAGAAAAGACTTGTTGGCTTTCAGGATGGCTCTGGTGGACTCCTTGTAGTATGTCTTCTTCCCAAGGAAAGTGTGGGATGGAGTGGTGGGTACATAGGATGAATCTACAAGTGGAAATGAATTGTAGTTTTCCTGGGATAGGAATGTGTTTTCTTGAGTCTGCTGTGACAGAGAGCTTTGAGTTGTCCTTGAAGTATAGGGAAAGGTGCTTATGATTGAAGGTGGTGCCTCAAGGAAGTAGGTCTGCATGACACCTTTGCTTTTGATGGTGATCTCTCCTCGATGAGATAGCTGATATCCTTCAGGAGAAAGCCGTCTGAAAGAGACATTATTGTTGTAAATAGTCATCATTCTCCCTAAGCTGGCATATCTTATCCACCAAGTTTTTTCAAGTCTGGTCTTCCATTTATTCATGAAACTGAAATATATTGTGACCAGAAATTCCCTACCACACATTGATGTGTGTACATTGTATTGTTCACCTTATTTGAAATTATTTTTGTATTAAAAGCATTCAAAATGCAAACCAAATGTTTTGATATCACATTTAGATTTGGAATGGTAAATTCATCTTGAACATGGATGTTTATTGGTCTGTCCTTTGTGGTTGGGGTCATAGTTTGAAAATGAGTCCTAGTCAGAAAGCTCCAAACAGTGAATGATTTTTACATGAATTTGAATAAATGCATGTGCTATCAAGACCTGTTTCTGTTTAATGATGCTTTGTTCTTTCATATATCTATATATCTTACAAGAATGTTTTAAAATTAATAAAAAATATTGAAGAATAAATATTAAATTTTTATTGAATAAACATTTTTGCCTAATATTACCCGCATTTTACATTTCATTACTATTATAGTGTAAAGAACAATAAAAAGAACAAAAATCGGATATGCAAACTTTGTAAACCCAATTGAAGACATTGTTGGAAGAGACAAAGTGGTGTTAAACGTGTATTGATTCCTAATTTTTCTGAAAGGAACAAGAATAATGTTGCCCAATAAATTTAGTTAAATACTCTATTACCCCACGTATTGCAGACAATTGAATATTAGGAATGAGAATGAGGACAATGCTGTAAGTTGTGTGAAGTACCATTTTAATTTAGTCATCAGTGCAAGTCAGATTGACCTCATGACCCACAAACTTCCTTGACTAAAATTAAAGATACACATGAAGTAGAAAACAATGTACGACAACGGCCCGAGATTGTCCACAAGGATAGGAACACCGGTAAGCCATTGCACAGGGATGTCCATGTTGCAGGCAACGTGACTGCTATTATGTGAGGAGGTATGACCGACTGTTAATTAAATTTTGGATTTTTTATATAAAATTTCATATTCCAAATAAATGGATGAGAATAGGTATGCAAGACCTTTACAAGCGCAAAAGGTCAGTCGACAAAGGCTGTATACATAAAAGAGTGGATTTTCTGTCGACCGCAAAATGGCGGGGAGGACGCAAAATTGACTGAGGGAACCATTGTTTAAAACAGTAAACAGGGGGCTATCAACTAGGAAGTTATCCCCAAGAATATTTAAGCTTGTATGCTGCTTGTTTTTGCTACTTCGTTTGAGTAGAAATGACTTGGGTTACAACCTTTTGTTTTTTAAATTTCAAAATGTCAAATTAGTCTACATAATATTCAGTGAGAACCTAAACGACAAATTAAGATAACTTATACGAATGTTAGAAACATTGTTAAGATGTACTTATGTAAGTAGAATATTGTAACCGAAGTAATTTCTACTCAAAAAACGAAGTAGCAAAAGCAAGAAGCATGCTAATGTGCCGCCACGATGGCAGAACTTAACACAACTACAGTTTCATTCCTGTATGTTGAATACATCTACTTAATAAAATTATTAAAATCTAAATTATAATATAACATCCATTGCAGTACCAATGTATATTGAATTGATCGTAATATATTGCAGTTCTATATTTAGTGTCAGATTAGTCGGAGCACCGGTAGATGCTCATGGATTTTGGGGGTGTTGTGTATTCTCACAGGGGGGCACTTCATGAGGAAAAAGTTGAGAACCCATGCGTCCTTGATAAGATAGTCTTACTCGAATATGCTGTAAGTGACGTGAATCCTGTCAGGGAGTGAGTGGGACTCCATGCGACTGGCGGTGTTGACAGTGTCTCCGAAGAGGCAGTAGCGAGGCATTTTGGCTCCAACGCATCCGGCTACCACTGGACCCAGATGGATCCCGATCCGGATCTGGAAATGTGCGAGTAGGGGGAGTTTGATAAAGTGGAGGCCGACACTAGTTAGGGTGAGGGTTATTTTTTTTGTGTGTGATTTTCTCATAGATGATGTTAAGTTTAAATCTTATTTATTTAGTTTTAAGTAACTCCAATGGGTTAAGCACAGGTTGAATGGCTTAAAATGAGATAGGGAAGGAATCGATATATGCAAATTAGATTAGGATCAAGGAATAATTATCAGTGGTATACCATATGGGCCATAGGTATAAAAAATAATTAACAGATGGTAGGGATTGGACGTGCTGAAAACTTAAAATCGTTAACAATCCTATCGGGGGCAAACGCCATAAAATCTTTCCCCAAGAATGTTACGACATCCTGACATCCTGATTAACTCGTTCAAGACCACGAATTCTCACCTGGAGAGGCTTGCCGGTGCTGGGGTCACTGACGAACGTGGCTTGCTTGAGCATGGCAAGACCCTGGAGGGCCACCCGCTGGGCATGGTCTGTGCACGGCTCTGGCACGCCACCGACCACCATGTACGCGTCGCCGATTGTTTCCACCTGCAGTAAATTCCATAAATCAATCAATCAGTGTCGTAATGCAAGAAAAATGGTTTGGTAGGATTCACTGCGTCGTACCGACGGAACAACGAATGAGAGCAGTTACTGTGTAAAGTATGAATCTATCAGACCTTAGTGAACTGACGGAGGGTTGAATCTAAAGGTCTGAGATTTTCAAAGAGGTGGTGAATATTTGCTAGATGTATGGCTTAGTCACTTTTTATGAAATAATACAAAAATAAATCCTAATTATTACGTAATGTGATAAAAAGGCCTATCAAAATATCGGAAGAAGACTAATTTTCCTTCGATGTTCGACTGTTCTCGTAAGGCTGTGACGTCAACCTCGTGTTTACATTCTGATGCATCCATATGCATGCACTATAAAATACCGTGCTGCGCTGTCAACTTGATCAGTGATCTGTCACATTTCGTGTGTTAGCAGGGTTTTATCAAGTATTTAGTTCGAAAATGGTTTATTATGTCGCCGCAAATTGCAACAGTGATTCGACGAAACATTCTACTTTGGATGGACTTCATTTTCATTCTTTTCCGAAAGATCCTGTTCGCAAAATGGACTGAATCACTCGGTGCAGACGGCATGGAAGCGTGAATTGAAAGCGAAACTATGTTCGAAACATTTCGAAAAAAAAAACACTCTGGACCCTGGCCTTGCCGAGTCAACAGGAAATAGCATGAATCCCATTCTAAAAGAAGATGCAATTTTTGTCATGTACAAGACCCCAGGTTCGGCAAGCAAACGCCGTCGAAGGAGCATTGCTATTGAAAAAAGACAACGCCTGGAAGTAGGTGTATCTACGCTGTCACTTACAGTCGTTAACAAGCATGTTTAGGCTTGACTAACGATTTTTGGACTAGGCCTAAGCAGATTAGGGGTTAAATCATGACATAGGCTAGCTAGGGTAACAGGCATGACCATGATGATAGGGGCTTCCATAATAGACCCATGACCACGTCTTGTCAATTGGAGTAAATCAAATTAAAGTCTGTTTTTTTTTAGAGTCAAACAAGTGGAATCCCCCCACCCCCAGGAGGGAGGAATTCGTACTAATATAGACCTAATGATTTTTTCAGCTGTTACAAAGTGCATATGATGAATATTTACCTTCTGCAAGTACCACTACCAACGAAATTGAGATGAAATGTGAAAGTGACCATGGTAACAGTTCCAGGCATATGATTGATGGCTTCTTTTCCCCCACAGCAACCACTACCTATAGCAGATTATTTTATGGACATGTCTGCGAGTATATTTTGCTAGCCTTCTTCTCCCCTTCAGTCAAATGATTTCTCTGTTCTCTTTGCTATATACGCCTGTTTTATTGTAACTTATCTTAGATAAAAACAATTTGTACAGTAATTCATGAATCCTTGAAACTTTTGCCTTAAATATGAAACTTGGCATCCAAATTCAATAAATCTTCATTCGATGTGAAGTCACTCGTATCGCTGGCCATGTCGAAGAATGTAAACGGCAAATCTTACGTCATCAGTTGCCCTAGCGGTGGAAAATGTAACTACGACATTGAAAAGTTAGTCTACTATCAGTCATTTTTAAGATCATGCTATTTAGGTAAAATCAAGACTATGAAATGCTAGCAACGTGCATTTTAGTGTTCTAACTTCTTCTAAGTTATATTTTCATACATGGAATAACAAAAAATAAAGAAATCCAAAACCTCAGTTGACCTTAAGGCTAGGTGGGTTGGTTGTAATGGACTAGCTTACTAGCTCTTCTATCCTTTTGGATAGGTTGGACAAAATGAGGAATAGAGAGGCAGTGGCTTTGGGTAGATAGAAATGTGTGTTTAGACCCAAATACGCGTGTTGTTACGTATGTGTATTGTGTGTGTAGGCTACATATATCAAGTGACATGCTGCTATTAGTGGACGTGGATTGCTCATAGATGCAAATGTTGACCACATTCTCACCTTATACACCTGATACACCTCGGTGAGGTCGTCGAACCGCTGGTAAAGGTGGTTGAGCATGGAGACGACTTGCATGGGAGAGCATCGGGCGGCCATCACGGTGAACTGGACGATGTCTGAGAACAGAACTGCCATTGGCACGTCCCGGGAACGAATCGAAAAGTGGCCGCTTAAGTAACACCTTAAGCGCGCGCGCGCGCGCACACACACACACACACACACACACACACACACACACACACACACACACACACTTCAACGAATGGACGGCTTAGAAGACGTTCTGAAGAAAAGTGAAGTCTGTGGATCCCAACGCAAAGAGAAGTGCCTAGTGTTTTTGCAGGGTGGGGGGGAAATTGCTCGTGGAGTAGTGGGAACGTAGGGAAAGAGGAAAAGGGGAGGGATTACTGAGGGAAATGGAAGGAAATGAGGAGGGAGTAGACTTTGACCAGCCAGACAAGCGGAAGGTAAACAAAAGACTTAGCGAGGATCAAATGTCTAATAAAAATGTAAAGATTAGAAGTATAGAGAGGAGCAATACAGAAGAAAGTGACGAGAATATGTTCCAGGGATTTAAAGAGGGTGGGGGGGACACAACCCCCCCCCCCCGACTGATAAGACTAGAGGAGAGAGTTGATAAGGTGATCGAGGACTTGGAGCGTAAGTTAGGTAACGTAGACTCCATTTTTCAAAGAATTGAAAGGTTGGAACAACTAGAGAAGGCTAACAGAAACTTAACTGAAGAAATAGAGGACCTAAAAAGACAGTTAGGAAATGTAAAGGAGGAGAATGAGAAATTGAAGAAGAATAGTAATGAAAACAGAGAGAAACTAGCTACAGAAGCTAAAAATTGGAGAATAACTCAAGAAGGGAATAAGGTTTCATTCACTGACATAGTCAAACAGCAATTGAAAGAACATAATGAAGACTCAGTTATTAAAGTGATGAGACAGAAGGAGAATATAGTAAGAGAATTAGCTGACAAAAAGAAATGTATAATTATATTAGGAATGGAAGAGAAACATAACCCAGATAGAACTGCAAGAATCAAGGAGGAAAATGAAAGAGTAAGCAGTTTATTAAAATTAGTCCAGGAAGATGAACCAGAAATTATAAAGGAAATTGAGGAAAAATTCAGACTCGGAAAATATAGTACAGATAAGACCAGACCAATTAAGATTAAATTCAGGTCACAAACAACAGCAGAGAAAATTCTATCCAAGACAGGGAAACTAGCAACAAATGATCAATATAAAAAGGTATGGATAAAAAGAGAAATGAATAAGGAGGAAAGAGAGGCAGAAAAGCAGAAAAGAATTGAAGCTAAGGCAAAAAACGAGGAAAGGACGGAGTCAGAGAAAGAGAGATTCTATTGGAGAGTAGTGAACATGAAAATAAAGCAGTTCGACATACTAAAGAAAAACATAAGGGAAACAGAGAATACAATGGAAGTGGCAGAAAACTAAGAGTGTCTTACACAAATATAGATGGATTGATAACAGGATTGAATGAACTGAATGATTATTTGAAAGAAAAAGAACCGGACATAATGGGAATTGTAGAAACAAAATTAAAAGGCCCACTACCACCCAACAGTGTAGGACATGATACATACAATTATTGGATTAGAAACAGAGAGAAAAAACAAGGGGGTGGAGTTATGTTCCTGACTAAGAAGGATATAAACGTGAAAGGTGTCATATATGGAAAGAATACAGTAGAGATGATTATGATAGAAGTGGAAGACCGAGATAAGAAGAGCAGAAAATTTGTGATCAATTATGTGCCTCCGAAAACAGCCTCATGGGAGGAGAGTGAACATAAAAGTATGTTAGAGGACACAAAGATAGCATTAACTAAAATAATGGAAGACGGAGGAAGAATGTTTATGATGGGCGACTTTAATTGCAAAGAAATCTGCTGGGAAGAAATGACAGTAAAGAGTGGTGATGACTCATGGGGAAATGCTCTACTTGAGATGATTACTGACCATTCAATGACACAATGGATACAAGAGAACACTAGGTATAGAAATGAAGAAGAACCATCGAGGCTAGACTTAATAATTACATCTGAACCTAGAATAGTGGACAAGATTGAATATAAAACACCAATAGGTAAAAGTGACCACATATTGATTGAACTGGAACTTAATGAAGAAAAATATATGAAAAGAAATGAACAATATAGAAAAGGAAGAATGATGTATGAAAAAACAAACTTTGATAAAATAAGAGAATTCTTCCAACAAGAAAACTGGGAAGAAATATACAAAGAAGAAACAACAGTGGAAGAGAAATGGAATATTTTGACAAAAATTTACAAAAAAGGAGTGGAAAAGTATGTCCCAAGACAAAAACAAGAAAAAGAATATGTAAAATGCTGGTACAACAAAAGTTGTAGGGAGTTAAAGGACAAAAGAGACAAAGCCTGGAACAGATGGAAAAAAGACAGAAGACCTGAAAAATGGAAAATATATACTGGTTATAGAAATGAATATGTACAAAAGTGCAGAGAGGAAAAAAGAAAATATGAAAAAGATGTTATAGAAAAGTGTAAAGATCAACCAAAACTATTCTACAGATTTGTAAACAATAAACTGAAAAACAAACAAGACTTAGAGAAATTAAGACAAGGAGGAGTTGAATACACTGAGGAAATGGAAATGGCAGAAATTATGAACAAACATTTTAAATCAGTGTTTACAAGGGAAAATATACAACCTGAAGAGATTGAGTGGAAGGAAAAAGTCCCCCCTATGGAAGAAATAGAAGTAACAAAGAATGAAATATTGACACACTTGGGTAATTTTGATGTCAGAAAATCGCATGGGCCAGATGAAATAGCAAACTGGATTCTGAAAGAATGCAGGAATGAACTGGCAGACAAAATACATAGCATAATAAGCAGTTCCTTAAAAGAAGGAAAAGTTCCAGAAGATTGGAAAAAAGCAAATATAGTACCTATATATAAAGGAGGAAATAAAGAAGAACCTACCAACTATAGACCAGTCTCTCTAACAAGTACAATAGCAAAAATATGTGAAAGAATTATCAAAAGTAGATGGGTAAAATACTTGGAAAAAAACAACGTACTAAATCCAAGGCAATTTGGATTCAGACAAGGACGATCATGCGTCACCAATTTAATATGTTTCTATTCAAGGCTAATAGATATAATACAAGAAAGAGATGGATGGGCTGATTGTGCATTTCTAGACCTAAAAAAAGCTTTTGACAAAGTACCACATAAGAAGTTGCTTAAGAAATTAGAATATGAAGGAGGAATACAAGGTAAATTGCTAAATTGGATGGAAGACTTTTTGCAAGAAAGAAAAATGAGAGTAGTGATAAGAGATCAGCACTCAAAATGGAATGAAGTAATAAGCGGTGTCCCGCAGGGAACAGTTCTGGCCCCAATAATGTTTGCTATATATATTAATGATATGGATGAAGGAATTGAAAGCTATATGAGCTTCTTTGCAGATGATGCAAAATTACTGAAAAGAGTGAAAACTGAAGAAGATTGTGAATCACTACAGAGAGATCTAAATAAAGTACAAGAATGGAGTAGGAAGTGGGAGATGGAGTTCAATACAAAAAAGTGTAGTATAATGGAATTTGGAAAAAGCAAAAACAGAATAACAGGATCATATAATTTGGGAAAAGAAGGAATAAAAAAAGTAGAAAATGAGAAGGACCTGGGAGTCATTGTTATGAATAATATGTCACCTGAGAAACATATAAATAAGATTTTTGGAGAAACTTATAATTTAATAAGAACAATCAAAGTGGCATTTACATACCTGGATGAAGAAATGGTGAGGAAAATCCTAATCACCCTGATAAGACCAAGATTGGAATATGCAGCAACGATATGGTCACCAAGTACAAAAAAATGTATAAAAAAACTTGAAAGAATACAAAGAGCAATTACAAAACTGGCACCAACACTCTCAAAACTATCATATGAAGAGAGACTACAAAAACTTAAACTACAGACACTAGAGCAAAGAAGAGAGAGAGAGGAGATTTGATAGCTATTTACAGAATCATGAAAGGCATAGAAATTACTGATAGAGAGAATCTGATAAAATGGGATGACAGAAATACAAGAGGACACGGAAAGAAAATAAAAAAAGACAGCTATAGAAGAGATTTTAAAAAGAACAGCTTTCCTCACAGAGCAATAGACAGTTGGAACAAGTTAGATGAGAAAGTGGTGTGTGCAAAAACAATACATGAATTTAAAAATAGTTTAGATAAAATGAGATATGAAGACGGGACCCCACGAGCATAGCTCCCCTTCCCGTAAAATACAACTAGGTAAATACAACTAGGTAAATACACACACACACCTCTTATTCTAATATTTGGGTTATGCACTAAAGAAGTTCCCTGACGACCGTATCAAAAACTGTTTTCAGGCCAATAAAGATTATACATAGATATTTTTTTCTCATTCATTATTATTCTTTGTTCAGTCAGTTGGTCTATCATGAAGTATGATGAAATTCTATGCACCCTAAATTGGGACTTAGGATGAACGCGGTGGTGGTCAAGAATCGGATAGGATAAGGTGCGACTCGGATAAGATCGATTGTGCAAACAACAGCATCGATGTTAATCGTCATGTTATTATTCAACGACGCCATGTTACCTTTTTTCTCTTGTAGAGTCTGGCTGTGTACCTTATCATTCTTGCAGGAGAATTTGATCCCCTTGGGCAGGAATTATAAATTGATGAACATGTTAAATGTAATGTATTATACCTGACCTTTTTCAGTATTTTGGCTTGGAGTCCATCGGGACATGTGTTTTTGTTGTTCTTTAGTATATTGGTAATGTTCACAGCGACTGGAGAGATAGACATGATGTCGAAGAAAGGGTCTGCTGGGGTTTGATTAAGAAATATGCTGAAATATTTCATTAATTTGTCGAGGCTTTGCTCTTTTTCTTTCTCTCTGACTTTTCAGTTGAATGGAGCAGTTGGTTGTTTCCTATAGCTAAATGGATTACTTCTCTGGGTCATATAAAGACTTGTAAAAACCAAGACTCGTTTCTCTTTGCGTAATATTGAGTTTCCTTCAGTGTTCTCATTGTCTCACATCTATCTCCCATGTTCCCTCTGTATAATTTAGGTTGTTACCTTAAGAAGTGCCCAGTGGGCTCAGAGGTGCAAAAACATGTTTCATATTTGCTAGTAATAAATTATAAACCTTATTTGTAGATGTGGCGATTTCATGTATCCAGACACATTGTTCATCAAACCAGTCACGATGCTGGCCCTTAGAGAGGATAATTAACTCAGTTACTGACTAATAGTGTATACATCATGTAGTGCAGGGATCGAAATTTTTTGTGCAGTGATCGTCTTGTCGTAAACGGATATCAAATGTTTTTACCATAAGCAATTTTCTATCCATATATATGCATACATACATACCCGTGTACATACACATATACATACACATATATACATACACACATATACATATACACATATATAATAGGGTAAGATTGACACAACCAACCAACAGTGACAGCAACGCAAAGTTATGATGTCTCGATTACTTACCTGTGGCTTCTTTGAAGCTTTCCTGGACTCTCTGTCCAGCCTTGAGTCTTGCGGCTACCGACGGAGGCATAAGAGACTCGAGAAGTCTGTCTGTGAGTCCCTTCTCTTCCTCGAGGGCGCGAGCTGTCTTTTGGAGTTCTGCTGTCGTCTCTTCCAGTCGCTTGCTGTCGACAGAAGGACGAAGTCAAGACGGAAAAAAAAAGAGGTGGTAAGCTGAACATAATGTTCATGGATTTTTTTATGCTAGGTCTGGTGGTTTGTGGGTGAGTAGGGTTTTTAGTATTTTGTCGGTTATAACCAGTGCTTCTATCCTTGGTGACAATGTCATAGTGAAGAGGTGGAACTAAGGAGGTGGTAAAAGAGATTCAAGGAAGGTAACGGAGAGGAAGGATGGTAGAAATTAAGTGATCAGGATTCTTTTTTTTTTTTGGATGGATAAAATAATGATACGTGACTCTGGTCCGTAGGGATGTCACTGATATTCCAAAAATGCTGAGTTCATAAGGCCTTGTTCACACAAGCGGTTTCAACCGCCGCGGTTCAATTACAATATAAATTAATGGAAACGTTCACACACAACCGCACAAATTTTCCTTAATTATGCGGTACCGCCTCGGTTTCCGCGCGGTTCAAACCGCTAGTGTGAATAGGGCCTAAGGTGTGAAGGTGTTGCTTGGTTGGGGAGGGTAGACTGGGTGGAGAATTTATGTAATTTTCTTGGAGTTTTCTGTGTGAAAATAATCTTGAAGAATCAAAACGAAGTATGTTGATGTATAGTATAGGGAACCTTCTTTTTATCTGTTATTGCTGACAGTTTCCTGTAAAGTAGAATGAGATATCATAATGTTGACCAGAACAAGATTATCAAATTAATCACTTGGTGTGAATTCGGTTTTGGGCTCCGTTCCATAACGTTTTACTTGGAGTGATTATAATTATCGCCTAGCGATAATCGTTCATGGCTCAGTGATGATCGTCAAACGATTATCTACAGCACTAGATTCTGTTCTTGAATGGGGTTGTTTTGCTTTGAGCTGCAAATTACGAGGCTGATCATTTTAACCGAACTTACCAACGCCATTATCCAAATATGATGATGCGCGTCATACGCCATTGGCTCTGGTGGGAGGGTAATAATAGCACCGAGCAAAATTTGTCTTTAGTCTCATTATGTCTAATGTACAGTAGTGAAAACAGGTTCCAGCGCGTCCTGTGCTTTACAGGAGTTTTATTTGACAATGGAGAGATATCTGCGCTGATAGACGACCAAAGGAATGGTCTTGCAATAGCCAAGACGAGTAACTGATAACTTAAAATTCTTTTGAACAAAGGCAGTGTCGAGCAGATTGTCTTACCAGTTGTACAGAGATGCTCTTCACATTGATAACTGATAGTTCACAATTGGTAGAGTTTTCTTACATTGTAACCTCCTCGCTGGTGGACTAATCGGGGCATGCTGACCTCGCATTCGCTTAGTTGTGAGTTCGAACCCCGCAGTCCTCTCCGATTCCCAACCGTGACTGTTGCATTCCCCAACAGTCCAAGAAGCACATGGTCCAAAGCTGACGGCTTCGGCCGCAGCTACGCTCCTTCTGGTGTAGATTCCTCAATTTTCCTCCTCAGCGACACTTATGAGGGAGTGGCCACGTAATTGCGGCGCTCTGTTTCGCTGATCCGTTTTTTATCTATATATCTCGCACGTGTTACACAGAGATTTAGAGAAAATAAAATTTAATTCAAGTTAATAATGGGCTCAACATCTTTTGTTAAAAATCCTCAAGTGTGCCGTCATCCTTTTTGACAAGGTGGTAGTGGTTGAACCTATATACCGTGAATTGAGGCGACTGCAGTCACCAAAGTTGCAATGGAATTGGTATACAAGATTCACCTCTTGTAAAGGCCTTGTCTGTGGGAGGCAACTATTTTTCATGATGAGGCTTGATGTTCTTTTTGTTTTGTAAAAAGTGATGAGCTTCAGGATGGCATGGGGGTCTTTAGGGAAGACATGTGTGCTGATGATCTTTCTTAAAACCTTTTCGTCTTCTTTATATGCGGAAGACATGAAGTTCTTGTAGAAGAGGGAAATATGACAAGGTTTTTCTGTTGTAGAGGGGGCTTGTGTCATGAAACTGTCTAGATGTCGCACATTTGCAGGATGGGGCAATACTCCGTTACACCAGTAATACACATGGACACTCCCTCACCAGGCAACAACTAGAAACACAAACAACAATACTGTATCGAGAACAAGACAGAAGGAGATTAAGAATGGCTGAATCAATTTTTATTCGTCTGGATCAACCCTCCATCAATATCCAGCTACAGCCTGAAGTTTCACTCCCATCAATTAGGAAGCCCTACCAGCAACCTACAGGGAACCCGTCGGCACTCCATGGATAGCTACGCGGACACATCTCCCCCGCCACACACCATATGACTTCCTATCCCAGTGCTTCTCCGCGGGTACAAAATCTCTCCCGCCACTAGGGCTGGGCGGGATCCGAGTACTGGACCCGAATCCACCGGATCCGACAAGGCAGGAGGGACCCGAGTACCAGATGTTGGTACTCGGATCCGCTGAGACGAGTACAAACGATTACTCAAGGATCTATTTTCCCTGTGGAGCCAAAATTCGTTATGACCACTATCTATACGAAGCATTACATTTATACCATACTTGATATTATCATTAATTAGTTACAAAGTCATATGTTGCAAATGAAATTACAATACAAAATAAACTATTATTTTCGGCTAGCGATACATGGCATACAATTTCAGTATTGCCATCGGCATCTCAAATTCTTCGGAGACTGATTGGCTGATGCGCTGTGACGTCACAGCAGAGGGTATAAATAGTGCCGCGCATGTATGCATGTATGCTGTATATTATATAGCTGTCAGTGAACAAATAAAACCAAAGGTCCTTAAAAAGTGTTTCAATTATACCACAAGGTTCACCCTAAATATGTTTTGTAACGTGCACCGTGTACAATCTTTTTTCGGTAGAGTATCACTGAACCGTAATATAACTAATGCAAACTTTTTTGTACAGCAGTAAATATGTAACAAATATAAATCTGTGTGCATAACTGACGTATTATAGTGGACAAAATACTTCAGCAGTCAGAGATAATTCAGCAGTCAGATAGAGATTCCTTGGTGTTCCTCTTGAGTGGGATTCGCCTAGTTGGTGTGGACTCGAGTAGATGTAGCTGTGGCGATTACCAATGCCAGGCGAATACCGCGCGACTGGGATCCGACAGAGGATGTCAGTCGGATCCCGCTCCCAAACGAATCCGTGGACTCGCGCTGCCAGTTCTCCGTGCTGAAGGAAGTACTCGGATCCGGATCCGAATCCCGCGGATCCGCCTGGCCAAGTACTCGGATCCGCGAATACTTAAGAACTCGGATCCTGCCCAGCCCTACCTTCCATACCTCATATGTCATTCCTATTTCGTTTATTATTGTGTATATTGTAACTCCTGAAGATGACCTCTGATTGGGTCGAAAGACGTCTAGAGTAAACACCATGTACCTTGGAGATTCTATCAATACCCTGACCCCAACCTCCGCTCTCTCATTCGAAATATCGAGAGTACTTCTTACTAGTTGAACAATGCTATTACTGCTGTAGACTTCAACAAAGCCTGTATTCAAAATAGCCTCCTTCCAATATATATATATATATATCGATAATTTTTATGTCAGTTGCATGCAGGATTCGAACCCGCTGTACTCGGGCATCCGTATATTACCTATACGGTGCCCTAAACTCTGTGGTGTAGTGGTTTAGGGCACCGTATAGGTAATCTACGGTTGCCGAGTACAGCGGGTTCGAATATATATATATATATATATATATATATATATATATATATATATATATATATATATATATCTTTATGAAGTCGAACTATAGCGGTACCTTTCGAATAAATATTTTCTAAAACTCTTACGATCTGTTCGTTTGTACCCTGTTTGCGTAGCGAGTTTAGTATTGCTGTTTGTTCTACTGAATCAAAGGCTTTCTCGTAATCTACAAAAGCTAAACACAGAGGTATATATATATATATATATATATATATATATATATATATATATATATATATATATATATCTTTAAATGAAATGGCAAGCTTGTGACAAAGCTTTTTTTGTGTGATTAAAATTTCTGTGTTGTTGACCAGAGTTTCCCTTTAACAACACAGAAATTTTAACCACACACCAAGGCCCGAGAAGACTACCTATCCTGGAGGCTCTATTCATAAAAGATCTCTCCCCAAACCTCAATACTCAAGCTCATGACCTGCAAGCGTTACCCAGCGTTAGGAGGTACGCCCATTGCGATGCTGGGGCGCATACTGATGACGTCACGCACCTCTCAGCCAATGGGAGAGCAGACCGTACGTGACCCGCAGCAATCCAGCCAATCACCATCCACCTTCCGTATATAAAAGTTCCTGATTTCCATAGAATCTTCATTACTTCAATTGCCACTGAAGAAGCACCAGGAGGTGCGAAAACGCGTTTTGGCTTTCGACTATGCCTATTTCTATATCATGGCATACGGCGAATTACTCAGACTCCTGCCTATGGAAGGCAAAGTCTCCTTACGAAAGAGAGAGAAGATTGACAAAAAGCTTTGTCACAACAAGCTTGCCATTTCATTCAATGAAATATGCTTGAGAGAGAATCTCCTGCCCATTTATACGAAGAATATATGTATAAATATATATATATATATATGTATATATATATATATATGTATATATATACATATATATATATGTATATATATACATATATATATGTATATATATACATATATATATATGTATATATATACATATATATATATGTGTGTGTGTGTCTATTTAATAAAAATGATGGCTAAAGGTGCATTTATTACTTTTCTAAAGATGTTTCCCACATGCCTTACTATGGACTTAAACTGTATGTTCCTTTGAAAGGAGGGTTATGACTTCACTACAGGTAGTCATGTTTGTGAAATCGCGAATTCGGGCTCAAAACTTTTCTTCAATAGCTTTGGGAATAACCTATCTGATCAGGACAATTGTTCCGGTGAATTGTGTAATTATATCACTCTTTATGCATAAGTTTTCATACTTGCTCTTCACTGTGGGAGGTAACCGGTCACCTGGGAAAGGTTACTTGGTAACTCGAGTAATTATGAAATGTCACGTGCTAGCAAGAGCCTCCGGGTTCGTGTTGTGACAAAATGTCGTATGCTTGTGGCGTTTTGTCTCATGCTTGGATTTGTGGTGTTATGTCTCATGCTTGGGTTTGTGGCGGTTTTTCTCATGCTTTGGAGGGCCCTAAAGTCATCTGCTTGTACATCAGATCTGGGCTCAACTCTTTAATGTGTAATGCCTCTAAAGCGGCCCATGCACGATCAATTATATTGCGCAATTTCATTGTCAATACTCTGAATTAACAATTAAATTAACCGTGTATGGGCGATATATCGATCATACACGGTCAATTTAATTGTGTATGGGCGATATATCGCCAATACACGGTCAATTTAATTGTCAATTCAGAGTATTGACAATGAAATTGCGCAATATGATTGATCGTCTATGGGCCGCTTAAGATTGGTAGGCGTCTATCATCTGTACACATTTCCAAAATATCAATATTTTCTACTAAGATATTTCTTATTAGTGTTATGCCACGGACTTCGCTTAAGTGATTTGTAGGGGCTCCTGATGTCAGGTGGTATGAAAGGTGACAGGATAATCTCATAGTCGTCGTGCTAATATTGGTAGAGGGGAGGGCTTCACAGTTCCCTTGTGCACATGTAAACCTATAGATGACATGTGGTTTCTAAAGTTTCTTTCTCCCTTGATGGAGGGCTGTTTTTAAGTAGGAGGTGGCTGGTCTTCCTTGTCTTATAACATATGTATTATATATATGGGCGGGAGTGGATTTATGCCTTTGAATTTGGCTACCTCCCTTGTAAGGGGGAAAAAGCACTTGGTATATGTATGTGTACGTACACACACACACGCACACACACACGGTATCTCCCCGTTTCTCTCTCTCTCTCCGTCTGCCCCCCTCTCCACGTCTGTCCTCCTATCCCCTCCTCTCTCTCTCTCCGTCTCTCCCTCTCACTCCTCGTCCCCCCTCCCCCTTTCTCTCTCTCTCCATATATTCGAGAATTTTTTTTATTTTCAAACTATAACACGGGAAATGCAACTGGTTATATAACAAACTCGCATTATCTTTTATTTAGGATATAATTGATATTAGTACTCTACATTGCATTGTCTGGTCTCCATTTTGTGAGCTCGATGGCACAATCCAAAGATCTAGGTTTAGGTTTGACGCGCTAGGCTGAGACTTGCCAACCCTCGTCTCCGTGAACATTAAGTTAATCAAATTACCTTTATGAAACATAAAGGATGTTCTTGTAATGAGCTTTTAATTAACACCTATTCATGTTTCATCAGTAGCAACTCACAGTGTACATTTTATTTACTTTGTTCTAAAATCACAAACGAACCAAGATTCAGAGCGCATGCGTGGTGTGTATTCAAGGTTCTCTCCTCAAGTGAACAAAATCGTTTAATATTAGCCAGGAAGTGTTTGATCCCAGCAAAGAAGCTAAGCCTATGTGTGCGTACATGTGTGTGTACGTGTGTGTACCCACGTGCAGTATGCAGGTAGTGTCGTGTGTAATCAAGCGTGCTGCGTCGTCGGTGAGCGGGAAAAGTCGCGCGAGGAATGTCGAGACGACTGCAGAGGAGATGTGGGCGGGGCTTAATAAAGAGGGAGTGGTTGGGAAGGGGAGGTGGATATCTCAATAATACACAGAAGGAAAGTGTAAAAGATACAGTAGAGATAAATGAATAGATAGGTCAGAGTTGGGTTGATAGATGAACTGATAGATAAATAGATGAGTGGATAGAATAAGAGTGTTACGAGAGTTAGATATATAACAGGAGTAAGAGTGTTACGAGAGTTAGAGATATAACAGGAGTAAGAGAGCTATCGAGAATTGGAGATAATGATAGAGATAGGCAGATAAACAGAGATAGAGAGAGAGGGCGAAGGAGAAATAGAAGTGGAGGAGAGAAAAATCGAAACGGAGAGGGACAGAAAGAGAGAGAAGTGGAAGCTGGAGAGAGAGAAAAAGAGAAATAGAAACGGGAAGAGAGAGCACGGAAACGGAGTTGAGACACGAGAAGTAGAGGTTGGCGGGAGAACGACGAGGATTGAGCAAACAAGGAGTAAAACGACAATTCCTTTGGCCACGGTGACGTCTTACACAGATCCTGTCCTAACAAATCCCGTCAGACAATTTTATTCAGGCGAGTGGAGCACACTTGGGACAAATAGGGGTCTTGGTCAACAAGATTATTTATTTATATATTCATTCATTCATTCATCTATTATATATGTATATTTTTTGGTCCTGAATCTGCACCCTTTCCCACTCCCCCAAGCTGGAGAAAACAATTTAGCACCAGATAGCCTATAGTCTATCGAGTCTAACTTGAGCCCTCAGGCACGGCTCGGTGAGACTGCACCTCTACCACATCACTCCATCACTATCCTCAGAGGAGCTCGCTACCTCTCATTCTCTCTCTCTCTCTCTCTCTCTCTCTCTCTCTCTCTCTCTATATATATATATATATATATATATATATATGTATATATATGTATATGTATATATATATATATATAATGTGTGTATACATATATATGTATATATATATATATATATATATATATATATGTGTGTGTGTGTGTGTGTGTATGTGTGTGTGTATCATATATCTCGAGCGGCAACGTAACGTGAGCCACATTGCCAAATGAAATGGAAACTTTATAGAACGTGCAGACTAACAGTGAGACATATCGCCATGCACAGATCACCACTAGATGTGTAAACAATGGGGGTTTCACAAGGAAATACCAAAGGGCTCAAGTTAGAATCGATAGAGTATAAAATCATCGAAATGGTGTTGCTTTTGAGAAGAGTTTAGAAAATGTCGGAAAACATGAAAAGGCCTTTAGCAGGCTTTGTTCGTCGCTTGTGATCTGACAGAGAAGAATGGAGAGCCAACGAAAAGTGAGGGTCAGTAAGGTCGGCTAATTATCCTAGATAATTAAATCGACGGCTGAGTGATAAAGTCGGGGAGATGAGGTAGGGGTAGGGGGTGGAGGGTGAGGGGGGTGAATCCCAGGAACCGCGTTTAAGACGTTGACCATTATCCCTTTAAGGTTCTGATAGTGACAATAGTTACAACAACAACAATAGCAGCAGCAGTAACGATAATAACAACAGTAACCCATTAAACTCGCTTGTCGCGGACAGTGGTCATCCTTCAACTCACATCAAGTCGAACTCGGTTGAGCGTTGGTGCTTGAGGATGATAAGCTCTCGAGTGGAGTCGTACTTAGGGATGTCGCTGATGTGGAGAGCCACGGCCCTCAGTTCGTCCAGGCTGCGGATCAGGGGCGTGCAGATGAACATGAGGTTCTCGCCGCTGTGGACTAGCTCTCCTGAAGAAAAGAGAAGGTTGGGTGCGTCAGGGGAGGTCGGTAGAGGAGCGGGAGAGAAAAACTGGAAGAGAATGATCATAAAAAGATAAGAAATAAAGATAGAATTAATGGAATAAGATGAAATAAAGTAAAAGTAGGATCAAATAAAAGTAAAAAGGAAAATAGATAAAGTGAAGTACAATGAAATCAAACACGATAAAATAAAAAAACGATCATCCCTGTAAACTAAAATGACAGAACGTTATTGTACCTGTAAACCTTAATAATTTTTCAGTTGCGGCAGTGGTTCCGATATCAGAATATATCGAAGTAATGTCAATGAGAATGACCACGAGCGTGAGCTTGAGCTTATTAGCCGTATATTATTTGTTATTAAGATAAAAAAAGTAAAAAAAAATAATCCTTTAGTGAGCAAATGTCCTATTTGTCACTTGTTCGGTGAGCAACTGTCCGGTGAGCAACTCCGGTGACCAATTGTCCGGTGAGCAACTGTCCGGTGACCAATTGTCCGGTGAGCAACTGTCCGTACCCGTTGGTAACCACAGTTGCAGACTAAAAGACCGCCTCACACTAGGCAAATTCTCGCCAACCGTTGTGAATTTGAATAACTAGAAGAAAACTTTGGCTACAGTAGTCTAGGCTTCCCTAAGAACAATTTTAACATCATATTTAATTTTCGTAAAGGTTTACCTTCTGTTAGTTTGCCGTTCAGTTTCTTAGTATATGACGCAAAGGTAATTTGACATTTGGATATTTGAAAAGCAGAAGATTGTAACCAAAGCCGTTTCTACTCAAACGAACGCGCCAACGGTTGGTGAAAATCGGACTAGTGTGATGCGGCCTTCATCTTGCGTAAAATGTGACGAAATGTTTGATAATTTTTGGTCCCACTCCTGTTACCGTTGCATTGTGAACATCATCATCACTATACTATTTCCATTATCTCGTGACCCACAAGGTGTTGTCTGCCGGGTACAGACAGTTGCTCACCGGATAATTGCTCACCGGACAGTTGCTCACTGGACAATTGCTCACCGGGCAGTTGCTCACCGAACAAGTGATAAATGGGACAATTGCTCACCAAAGGATTATTTTAGTTATATTGAGGGTGTTATATTTCATAAATTCACATCAAACCTTCAAACGTCCTCTCTATCCAAAGATTTGATTTTCATTCGCAAAAATCAGCTCTGGGATTTTGTTAGTGTTAGAATTCGAATTCATCAAACATTTTGGTGGGATTTTTATTACAGTATTTCTTTTTGTATGATCTGGGCTAAATCTAGACGTGGTTCAGTGAATTACAAAAGGTTACAGTGACAAAACATGGACGGCAACAGAAGATCTATTGGCCTAAACAAGATCGGGTGCAGAACCAAAGTTAAGGAGGTAAGTTAACAAAAGCCAAACATCTAACAAAAACAAGTAAAGAAACAAACAAAAATAACCAGTTTGTAGACATTATAGTATTCTGGTTAGGTGTATATCCAAATAAAATTTAAAACTATGAAGTGCACTACATTCATTTGCCTCAGAGGGAACTTGATTCCATTCATTTATTTTGCGGTTAGTGATGTTGTTTCTGTATAGTTTCATGATCCACGTCCTGATAGCGTGGATAGATTTTGAATTCTGGTATTAACAATTCCCTTTAAAATCAAAAAGCCATTGCATCAACTCTTCCTTAAGTCTGAGTTTCTCCCCCCCCCTCTCTCTCTCTCTCTTTAGTGGGAAAATATCTTCAAATGTTTGATTTTTTGTGTATTTGTTTTTTATGTTTTGTATCGGTTACGTGACTGGACGCTGAACCCTTTCCAACCTTGTACTCGTAATGTAAATGAGATTTAGGGGTCATGCGGAAACAGCACACCCCAAATGAGGACAAACTGATTAGTGAAATCAATTGGTGATAGATTGGATTGTGTTTAAACTACTACAGATCTAGGTGATTTGCGTAACCGTGAATTTAAAATGTAGCTAATATATATTCCAGTCCCCCTCCTCCTCCTCTCTCTCTCTCCCTATATATATACATATATATATATATATATAAATATATATATATATATACATATAAATATATATATATATATATATATATATATATATATATATATACATACATATATATATACACACATACATATACCCTGTATATACCTATATATGCACACACACACACACACACACACACACACACACACACACACACACACACACACACACACACACACACACACACACACACACACACACACACACACACCACACTCGATGGCGCGGTTGGTAGAGTCCCAGGCTGTCAGTACGGCGGTACCTGGTTCGAATCCTGCCCAGGGATGAAATAATTTTAGTATCACTGCGCTTCGAGTCGTTACTCCAACTCTCGTGGGCGGGGAGTTGAGTGTGTGTGTGTGCGTGTAAGGTCATAGAATTACCCATAGATCGGTCATACAAGCTCTGAGCTCTCCTCCGGGAGGGAAAAAGCTGTCGATCACGAAGTCCAACACGTGATCCAAAGACCAAAGGTGAACACACACACACACATACACGCGCGTGCGCATATATATATATATGTATATATATATATATATATATATATATATATATATATATGTATATATACATACATGCACATATATGCTTGTATGTAATTTGTGTTTGTGCCTATACACACAAATACATATGAATGTCTGACTAGCTCTAACTCTTTAATTGCTTTATGGAATAGTCTTGCATTTGTGTCCTATATCTTATATGGTCTGAATGTACACACAGAATCGTAATACCGTTCTAGATTAAGGTTTTGTATGTTTCAGATTCCAGCACCAAACTTGTGCTCTATTTCTTATCTGTTCTGTGTAAAACTCGCGGACTTTATATTTTAGAGGGCATTTGTGGCAAATCCTAATGGGAACCTGGACTCAAAACCTTAACTCTATGGATCTAACAGTCCTAGAGTTGTATAGTATGTAATTGGCAGTTGCAGACAGTTCTATCAAAAGAAACATCAAATGTGTGGACGGAGCCTTTATTTGTACGACATTTCGCTTTTTACAGCTTTATCAATCTCCGTCCCCACATAGATATTTCTTTTGATAGCTCTCGAATTATACATCATCTTTCTTATTATGAAAATCTAGAGCAGATTTATCCCGAATGTGTGTGGGTTCTAGAACTTACCCTTAAGTTCGAGTGCTTGGTGTGTGCTCTCCTTCTCAGTCTTCAGACGAAACTGAAAGACGAGTTTAGAAAAGCGGCATAGGTTGGTGTGAGTCAGGGGAACATCGGGCCACACGAGCTCGAAAACGTCTGACAGCTTAGTCCGCTGAGGAGTCTGCAACCTGGACTCCAGCGTAGAGTATTGCAGTCGCTCTGACGATGTTGATGGTGGTTGAACATCGGGTGAGTGGACTTCAGATAGTGGAGAAGATGCCGTGGTAGGTTCCCGTCTCAATGGTTCCGATGTTGCCACGTTGTCGCGGCACGATAAGGTGATCTGGGAAACTGGCTTTGGGGTAGCGAATTGTGACTGTGTCTGAGTTAGATTTAGGGGTTGAATCAGAGAAGGTGCAGGATGCGGTCGTGGGTGTGTTGCAGTCATCAGGCTCTGTGACGACGATGTGTTGGGATAATCGAATGACGTAGACTCAGTGAGTAGTGGACTGAGGGACGAT
>NC_134818.1:18577692-18585192 GCF_046742065.1 Oratosquilla oratoria | reverse complement strand
ATACCACCCAAAGTAGCTAAAGGCAAACGTTCTGTAGATGTTGAGGCTGTTTATGGTAGAGAAAAATATTATATGGGGTATTCATAACTTTTGAAAAAAGAAAGAAAAAAATCCTGAGGTGGATTTTTCATGAGAGCGCGGCTGAGATTAGGGTTAGTCTGAGGGAGAAAAAAAAAAAAAAAAAAAAAAAAAAAAAAAAAACCACCCCGACAGCTTTAATTAGAATTTGTTTTTCTTCGCAAATTTTCTGAATTTAAATGAGAGTATGGAACGTGGTGGAACATATCAAGATATGTATGAAAGTGGCAGTTGCTGACAAATCTACCGAAATAAACATCACGTGGGGATGGAGTCTTTATTAGTACGACCTTTCGCTTTTTACAGATTTTTCATTGTAATTAAAAAAACCTGTAATAATCGAAACGTTGTACTAATAAAGGGCCCGTCTCCTCACAGATTGTTTATTTCGATGGTATCAAGGTACACGTTAAGAATGTAGCTGACGTTCATCTTATTTCTATAACCATATTAAAACGAATTTCTGTTTTTTAGTATTACATACCATATGACACTGGATTGAGTGAGAGGGATGGTGATAGTAGTAATGGATTAAATTGGACAAATTTAGGTTTAAGAAGAAAATAGGCAAGAATTGGTTTACCGACAGAGTGGTTAACAAATGGAATAGACTTAGTAACCATGTAGTGAGTGCTAAAAAAAACATAGGGGTCAAAGGTGGTAAGGGACATGGAACTGCCTAGTGTAGGCCTTATGGTCTCTTGCAGCCTCCTCCATTCTTGATAATAGGAGCTCCAACTGGATCAGTTTTCCTTTATGGAAGAGACAAGTCTCCTGTCTCAAAGGGAGCGCTGCATGACTCTGGGCAGTAGGGGTGTCACTTGTCCCATACTAACACAATACACCGTTTCTTCACATGGAGATCTATGGGAGGGTTTGAAGACCGTTGCCAGCTGTTGTGGGGCCGCGGTTTCCAGTCAGTGAGAGTCGATGCAGTAAATGTCATATCATTATCCGGTCACTTTCTATTTCGTTTCCCATATTAGGATAGAAGCGCTGTAAGCCTTTGGTCCTATTCCTTTTATTCCCCTTATTTAGCCTTAGTGTCCTCTTCAGCGTGAAGGAGCCTTATCTTGTCCTTTTTTTACTTCTTCTCATCAGTTTTCCTCCTATCCTTCCCTCCTCTCCCCTTCTCCAGTCCTCTCCCTTTCTCAGTTTTGCTCTCTTTTCATCAATTTCCTCGTTTCGTCCTCTCCTCTTCCTTTCTCTCCCGTTCCCATTCTCTTCCTCCTCTCCCTTCCCGTTTTCCTATTCTCGCACTTCCTAGTTCCCTTTCCCCCTTCTCTGCCCCTCCACCTTACTCCCCCCCCCACCTTACTCCCCCTCCCCAGTCCTGGTCAGGTTTCGCTGAGCGTAATTATTGGTTGTGGGAGCCGGGTTCTCGTAATTATCCGCCAGATAGTTTCCCATCCCTTAGTTTTATTGTGTAATTTTTGAGCGCGGATTGAAATCTAGCGTTGATCCAGTGACCCCAGTTGACCCCATCGGGTCACCAGCTGTTCTTCTCTTTCCTTCGCTCGAAAGTCGCATACTGTTGTGATCTCCAAAGACTGGTTTCAGAGTGGCTGTTCGACCCTGACATTGTGGATGGTAATCCCGAATACGACTAGTAATAAAGGGGTTTCATGGCAAGCAACCAAACGTATCTCTCTCTCTCTCTCTCTCTCTCTCTCTCTCTCTCTCTCTCTCTCTCTCACTCACTCTCTCTCTCTTTTAATTAATCATTCCCTGAATGTGAGGGTTAGTATTTGCTTTTGTCTTTTAAGGACGGATGTAGGATCGATGCATATAAAATATATATATATATATGTATATATATATATATATATTTTATGATATTAGTTGCCATGCCAGTTTGAGCCTGCAGGATCAGTGAAAATCTTTCTATGGACAAACACATTGCCCTTGGCTATGTCTTTTCTTTCTTCTTTTTTTCTTTTTCTTTTCTTTTCTTTTATTCTAAGAACATAAGAACATGAGAACATGAGAATGGAGGAGACTGCAAGAGACCATAAGACTTACACTAGGCAGTTCCATGCCCATTACGACCTATCATCCCCATCCATAAAGTAACCTTCTCTTAAACAACCGATAGTTTCAGCGCTCACCACCAGTTCTTGCCTATTTCCTTCTTAAATCTAAATTTGTCCAATTCAAATCTATTACTACGAGTCCTACCTGCTGTCTTAATATGATGATCTTGCCTGTATCACCTTTGTTAAAGCCCTTGAACCATGTGAATATCTCTATTAGATACCCCGTACTCTACATCTTTCCAGAGAATGGAAGTTAAGGTGCCTAAGCCTATTTTCGTAAGGTAAATTTCTGAGCTCATGTATCATTTTGGTCATTCTCCTCTGTACTGATTCTAGTGAATTAACATCCATTTTATAAGGTGGAGACCAAAATTGTACCGCAAAGTCAAAGATGAGTCTTACTATTGCCAGACAGAGTTTGATAATTACATCTGCACTTATGTTTGTAACCGTCCTAGCAAGAAATCCTAATGTGCTGTTAGGTCTATTCTTGGCGCTAATGTATTGTTTCCCGGATTTAAGGTCAGGACTCACTAACACTCCGATTTTTTTTTCACATTCTGTTTTCTTTAAAATGGTGTTACTTAAGCTATACTTGTTTTCTGGGTTGTGTGAACCTACGTTTAACAAGCTGCATTTTGAAATATTGAATTTTATTTCCCATTTCTCCGACCATGCAAACAGTTTGTTAAGACCTTCTTGCAGTATCCCGGCGTCTTCCTCGGACCTAATATTTGGTCTTATTTTAGTGTCGTCCGCAAGCCTACTACCACCACCATTAATTCCATTGTCTAAGTCATTTATATACATAATGAACAATAAGTAACCCAAAAACCGAGCCTATAGGAATTTCACTGGTAACACTATTCCCTTTGGATTTTATAGCGTTAATGGTAACCGCTGTCTTCTTTCATTAATTCATGTTCTAATCCATTCAAACACTTTTCCTCCTATGCCATGGGCTTTGAATTTATTTAGAAGCTTCTGGTAGGGAATCCTGTCGAATTATTTGCTAAAGTCGAGGTAAATAACATCGTAACTATTATTATTACCTTGACACCTTGTAGATATTAGTGTAAAAGGGTAAAGAAGATAGTTACAAATAACCTATCCTTGGCGAACCCGTGCTGTGAATCACGAGTCAAATTATACATGTCGATGTGAGCTCTGATCCTATCAGATATTATTGATTCCAGCATTTTACCTAAAACAGACGTCAAACTGATTGGCCTGTATTTTTTTTTCTTTCATTTTCTTTTATTTTGTCTTATTTTATTTTATTTATTTTATTTTCTTCTTTTCTTTTCTTTCATCTTTTTCTTTATATATTTATGCCTGGTATTGTTCTGTATTTATATTCGTTTTACGTAATGATTCTCACTCAGGATAAGTTGTTTTCGTCTTTGTTGATTGTTACCGATCCCATCCACATCTTCTTCGTGATTGGTTCATAGTTGGAGTACTGGCATAAAGTGTGGGGTTATAACAAAGTAAATTCAAACTGTTGCATTTGGAAAATTGATCAATCAAATATTAATTAACATTTTACACACACCTATATTTCATTATAGGTTGTTTAAATTTCTATCTATCTATGTACCAAGAGATCTTTACTGTGTTTTGATTATCTGCACAAAATATCACAACAATGACAGATTCAAACAATTACCCGTCGTGACTACGTCCCGTTGATTAATAGTTTTACATGATTGTTTCATAAAATAGTTCTGCACATTTAGAAAAAATATGTACACATTAAATCTATGATGATTACAAATGCAGTATTGATATGTATACAAAGGGTTGGAATTATATAATAACCAGACGATTATCATAGCCAATCATGTTACAATACAATTTAGTGGCAGATCCTGAATTCGAGTCGGTATGAAAATATTAGTCTGCTCCCCTACATTATCATAATGTTCCATTTTTCTGGAGAGGCAGGAGGCAAAACGGGGTAGGATGACGCTTAGATATATAGGGTAGATAACATTATTCATTAGAATAATGATTTATTTATTAGTAATACAATTATCGTATCAGTCAATCACGTTACAGTGGGAGTTGTTGGCGGAGCATGAATTCGTGTCAGCATGAAAACAAACTACTCTGGTCTCCTTGTAGTTCACTGTCTAAGCAATCTGCTGTCACTATTTTTTGAATATGTGGGGAGGATAAAATAAAATAGTCTGATATGCAGATACAGAGACACTACCCATTTCTATTGCCTTCTGCATCTTCCCCTATGCGCCTCTTTCCTTTTGCCTCTTCCCTCTTTTCCCCATTCCCTCTCCAACTCTCTTCACAAGAACCACCTACTCTATCATCTATCCCCTCAAACATTAATGACACGATACCAAATCCTGGGTGACGAAACAACAATATGTCTACCATCCGTCCACAACCCCCCCCCCCCAAAAAAAAAAAAAAAAAAAAGACTCATAACCAAACTACAAACACGTTCGACTAATTAGATGAATACAGGATATGCACAATAACGTACAATAGGGGAGCGAGATTGTCTAGAAGGACAAAAGCATCAATAAGTCAGAATCCATAAAGAAACAGCCAATCAAGTTTCATTCTCTCGCTCGCTCTCGACTCACCCTTGGCGAGGGGATGGAAGCCTTTTCGGTGAGAGTAGTAGTTAAGGATCATCTCGTCCGAAGAGTTGACTTCGAAGCTGAAGGAGGGGGACTCGATCTCAGGATAGGCTGTGGACATGAGGTACCTGCAGACAAGTCATGCCAGTGATGTTAGTAGTTGTTAGGTTATGGTTCCTGTAGTCTGTGCGCTCCAAGAAGATTTCCTACAAGCCATTCTGCCAAACCAACCTTAGTACATGGCTCTCTTATTTCTCATTTATGTGCTATTCTTCTGCAAATAGTAAAGAAAGCTGTATAGTACAATGTGAATAATTTTTTTTAGGATGATAACAACGATTTGAATAATGACACGTGGCAACAGCGCTTTTTCCCTTCCATGTTGCCACGTCGAGGTGTTACAGGTGAGACAGGTGGAATGGGGTATAAGTAATCGCTGTTGTAAGCCTAAAGAATGGTACTCATTGTACAAAACAGTTTCCTATACTCTATAAAGAATATAAAAAATGAACAATTTCAAATAGCACATAGATGGGAAATATGAAAGGGAGAGGCATGTGCTAAGGTTTGATTTGGCAGAATGGCTATTAGTAGTAATCAACGACGTATGCCAAACCCTAAACGGACTTCTTGAAGCGCACGCAGATAGTAGTGGGGATGTCAGTGATGTGGTTAATCAACATAGGCTCAATATGCGTTCAGAATGGGTTCAAGGTGGGTTCGATATGGTTCGAAATAGGTTCGAATTGAATGCAAGACAATTCTAACCTTTTAACGATGGACACGGTTTTTAGTTAACTAAATTAGATCGTCCGGCAGCAGCTAGAATGGATACTAAAGTCGGATTATCCATGGCAAGTTTAACCCTGGGGGGAATCTAATTTTTCTTAAATAATTTTCTTTTGGTTAACGTTAGATGATTTAGTGAAACTTAAAAGAATATTAAGACAGGAAATACAGGAAATGTTCAATACATCACTGTGTACAATATGCCTCGGTCCTAAATCAAGCTACTTTTAGCTGATCTAGCCCAAGATTTTCAGCTGAACTATCACAATAAAAACTCGAACTTTGCTGATAGCAGTCAGAGTTTAAAGAGAAAACTTTCTCACGGTTCATCTTTCCTCTGTACTTTAGTAATTTTTCTCGAAGTAGAAAATAAGCAAAAGTGGTGAAATTCCCCTAGGTGTTTTCATCTCACAAAACAGAGTTAATTTTCTTTTTTTGTTAGATCATCTTACACAAGACCGGAGGGATGGAGTAGTGTGATCAATCTTGCTGGGTAGAGAAAGCGCTGCTACATAATATTTGTGGGGGAAACCTAAATGCATTCAGAATCTGTCAACATTTGAAGAAAGCAATGAGATTGATGAATACATAAATAGATAAACGAGTAAATAAATAAATAAATCAATCAATCAATAAATCAATAAATAAATGAATGAATAGACAAATGAATAAATAAATAAATAAATAAGTAGCTGAATAAACAATAAGTGATAAATGAATAAAGAAACAAAAAATTCAATTAATATATTCAAGTTTAAATAAGTAGATAATATTCATGAAGAGATAGATAAAGATAGATTAATAAGTAGATAGATAAATGAATAATAGATAAATAGATAATTAGATAAATAGATAATAGATAAATAGATAAATAGATGGATAAATAAATGAATAGATAAGTAAATAACTAGATAAATAAATTAATATGTAAATAGATAAATAGATAAGTAAGTAAATAGATAAATAGATAAATAAATAAATGGAAGAATAGATAAAGAGAGAAACAGAGAAGTATATAAATAGATAAATAGATAATAGACAAATAAATCAATAAATATATAAATAGGTAATAATAGATAGATAATAATTATATAAATAGATAAATAGATAATAGATGAATAGATAATAGATAAACAGATAAATAGATAAATAGATAAATAGATAAATAGATAATAGATAAGTAGATAAATAGATAAATAGATAAATAGATAAATAGTTAATAGATAAATAGATATGTAGATAAAAAAATGAATAGATAAATACATAGATAGATAAATAGATAAATACATAAATAGATACATACATAAATAGATAGATAAATAAGTACATAAATAGATTAATAATAGATAGTGAATAGATAGACAAGTAAGTAATTAATCAAATAAAAACAAAAACAAATAAAAATTTAAAATAAAATTTCTTGGATTCAAGGTGACGTCACGCTAACCTCAGGTGGTGTGTAATTTTGAACCCGAAAAGAGCGACATGACGTCACACGTGGACGGACACTGAGCATACTGTACCCTGGTATTTTGCATTTTATTATCTTCATGAAACTTATGACCGTCTTCTCACTCTAAAACATGACATTCCAATATCAAAAGGCCTCACTTCTTGTACATCACTTGACTAAGTGCTTTGCTAAGCGTAGGTTGATGTAATGCAAAATATCAAAGGGTAATAGAGTTGGACGTTGCGGTTTATGTGACCTAACAATGGAAACTCTTATTGGGTGTGTGCGTACGCTAGGCCAAGACCTCGCGGTCGTTGTGTAAATGTAGTAAACAAGTATTGTACATCGGATTTTTATTAGTCCCAGTTATTTTCCTGACATGTAGTCCAACACGGATGCAGTACAATTTCTGTTAATTTAGTGTGGCGTCGAGCGGGATCAGATGCTCAAAGAATTTCTGCCGGATTCATCACCGAGTACAATAAAATGAAGCCCCGTTGACTGGATCCTGGAATACCAACGAACAACATTCCAGGTT
>NC_134818.1:18560192-18567692 GCF_046742065.1 Oratosquilla oratoria | reverse complement strand
CTTGAAGAGTCTCCCGTCCAGGCGGTAGCGGGCATCAACTGCTGGGACGTCTTGGCGGCGATGTATACAGAGAATGGCGTTAGGGTTAGGGCACAGTCTTGCTTGAGACCTCTGGTAATGGCAAATGACTCCAAAATGTCCCTTAATGGAGAACTCTCCCCATCATGCCATCATGGGCCAAGGAGATAAAGTGGGACGGGCATCCAAAACAGGCAAGGGGTCGTAACATGTTCAAAGACTTTACGCAGGTATATATATATATATATATATATATATATATATATATATATATGTATATTTATATATGTATATATATATATATATTTATATATGTATATTATATATATACATTATTTATATATATTAGATATACATATATATATGCATATATATATACATATATATATGTGTATATATATACATATATATATATATATATATATATGTATACATATATATATATATATATATGTATACATATATATATATATATATGTATATATATATATATATATATGTATGTATATATATATTGACAGATTTTGAATGATGGGGGAGAAAGAAATGAGGAATAGTGATAAGTTCTACTATTTCCTCATTTCTTTCTCCACCATCATTCAATATATATATATATATATATATATATATATATATATATATATATATATATATATATACATATATCATATTTATATATATGTATATATATGTATATAATATATATATATATATATATATATATATATATATATATATATAGAGAGAGAGAGAGAGAGAGAGAGAGACATTGGGACAAATTATGGAAAAGGTGGAGGGGGAAACACGGGTCTTTATCTGAATATTGAGTTTATTCCTGACCGGTTTCGCTTACAATAGCTTCTTCAGAGGAGTGTTATTCTGGGATGAAGTTGGCGGTGTATATAGTGAGCCAGGCCCACGTTCCCTCCTTGCGGAGTGGTCGGTGGCTGGTTCCAGTATAACACGTCAGACAGTATCGGTATAACATATATAATATAATATAATACAATGATAATAATATAATAATATAACATAATATGATATATGACATAATATACAGTATGATATAATGTATAATATAATATAATATAATATATATTACATTACAATATAATAACATAACATAACATAATGATAATTAGCATCGATACAGAATGCATATATCAATAGTTATAATAAGAATAAAATACATGACTTTTGATAAATGAAAATATATATGAAAATAAATGTCACCGTGATGTTTTGTCATTGTATAAAATCCCCGTGTTATGTCGAAGCTATCCTGGGACGTCTTTTTATAGCTTTATATTTCGCCGTGTATTCTGTCCACTTTATGTCTCCTACTTTTTGGTTTATGTTTGGTTTGGTAGCTATGTGTAATGCTTCAACTGTTCCAGTATAACACGTCAAACAGCATCGGTATAACATATATAATATAATATAATAATAGTGATAATAATAATAATAATAATGATAATGATAATAATAATAATGATAATAATAATAATAATAATAATGATAATAATAATAATAATAATAATAATAATAATAATAATAATAATAATAATAATAATAATAATAATAATAATAATAATAATAATAATAATAATAATAATAATTAATAATAATAATAATAACAATAATAATAATGATAATAATAATAATAATAATAATAATAATAATAATAATAATAATAATAATAATGATAATAATAATAATAATAATAATAATAATAATAATAATAATAATAATAATAATAATAATAATAATAATAATAATAATAATAATAATAATAGTAATAATAATAATGATAATAATGATAATGATAATAATGATAATAATGATAATGATAATAATGATGATAATAATAATGATAACAATGATAATAATAATAATGATAATAATGATAATAATAATAATGATAATGATAACAATAATAATGATAATAATGATGAAAATAATGATAATGATAATGATAATAATAATAATGATAACGATAATGATAATAATGATAATGATAATGATAATAATGATATACAGTAATAATATTAATAATAGTAATAATAGTAATAGTAATAGTAATAATAGTAATAATAATAATAATAATAATAATAATAATAATAATAATAATAATAATAATAATGATAATAATAATAATAATAATAATAATAATAATAATAATGATGATAATAATAATAATAATGATAGTAATAATGATGATAATTAATGATAATGATAATAATAATAATAATAATAATAATAATAATAATAATAATAATAATAATAATAATAATAATAATAATGATAATAATAATAATGATAATAATAATAATAATAAAAATAATAATAATGATAATAATAATAATAATAATAATAATAATGATAATAATAATAATAAATGATAATAATAATAATAATGAATATAATAATAATATTAATAATGATAATAACAATAGTAATAATAATAATGATAATAATAATAATAATATTATAATAATAATATAATGTAATATATTATATATGATATAATATACAATATAATATAATATATAATATATTATAATATATCATATTACAATATAACAACATAACATAATAATAGTTAGCATCGATATAGAATGCATATATATTTTCATTTATCAAAAATCATGTATTCTATTCTTATTATAATTTCATTGATATATGCATTCTGTATCGATGGTAATTATTATTATGCTATGTTATTATATTGTAATATAATATAATATATTATATTGTATATCATGTCATATATCATATTATGTTATATTATTATTATATTATTATTATTGTATTATATTATATTATATATGTTATACCGATGCTGTTTGACGTGTTATACTGGAACCAGCCAACGACCACTCCGCAAGGAGGGAACGTGGGCCTGGCTCATCTATAAACACCGCCAACTTCAACCCAGAATAACACTCCTCTGAAGAAGCTATTGTAAGCGAAACCGGTCAGGAATAAACTCAATATTCAGATAAAGACCCGTGTTTCCCCCTGCACCTTTCCCATAATATATATATATATATATATAATATATATATATATTATATATATATATATACATATATATATATATACATATATATATATGTATCTATGTATATATGTGATATATATATATAAATACATATATATACATACATTTATGTATGTATGTATTATGATTTTTTTGTACCTTAGTATGGCATGTGAGTTCAGGTAATATGAACGGCTCCTAATAATGTATAAGCAAAAACGTTGCTGAAATATTCATATGTTTGCTGTCCCTGCATTCTGTGTTAAAAATTTTCGACATTATTTTGAAATAGATTGCGTCTGATTACCATATGATAACACACATGTGTATTTGAAAATTGTGCAAACATTTTATATAACTCAATGGTTTGCTTTTAGCGGTAGAAGGCGTATGTGACCTCTATGACAGTTATGTATAAAACGACTGTAGTTTTTTCTTGATTTTTATTTTGCAGAGATCATCGTAGACTCATTACTTAAGCTGATTTTACAATTAAAAACACTAAAATAACAATAACTAAGTTACCTTGTTGCTTTTCATCTTCTTGTTATTGACAAATCAACCGATGTTTGATCTACATCAACGAACTCTTCCTCTGGTTTAATAGGTTCAGATTCTTACCCCTTTCGATCAGATTTCGTATCATTTGGTTCAGAGTTTACAATATACTGCTCTTTTTTGTCACCTTTTTGTTTGCTTTTGATTTTCTTTTGTTTCTCATGTTGACAGTGTACGTTTATATTTTGCTTCGTATTTCCTTAGTGAGAGGATTACTACAGTTTTTATTTTTCCAGTTTTTACTTGTCATTTCCTTGCCGTATATCCTACTGAAAAATTACCTAAAAGCTTTAAAAAGTTATTGAAGTGGTTGGGGCATATTGAAAGAATGGATGAGGAAAGAATGGTAAAGAGTAGATGGAATTGGACACCAAAAGGAAAGACATCCCCCCCCAAAAAAAAAAAAAATGGAGAGACGTTGTCAGTGAGATATTGGAGAAATACAATCTGCCTGGACTGGAAGAACTTAGAAGAAACCAGACACTACAGGACAGAGGGTAATGGAGGAAGAGGCTGGCCCGAAGTAAGTAAGAAGTAGCTAAGTAATTATTTATGTAATTTTCTGCTTTGGTCATTTAGCATACCTTACATTTTTTGGGCGTAACGTTTGCCATACGGATAGGAACGCTAGTGAGTTGTGGGTAACAAAATAGTCTTGCAGTGTTAGTTTGTAGACTTCTTCCTCGAACTGGTAGCTACGTAGAAACCCGGCATTAAAAGAAAAAATGTTTGCTTGATGGGATGTAAGTAATGTGTTTGATATTCACCTTACATAATTGGTGCATTAAATGCATGCAGCCGATATATGTCAAATAGTTGGCTGTTGTTTCATGCCGGTTTTACATAAAGTTACGATTGGTCTTCTTACATTCAGTGAGAGAGAGAGAGAGAGATTATAAACTTAGTAACCATGTAGTATGCGCTGAAACTATCAGTTGTTTTAAAAAACGATTAGACAACTTTATGGATGGGGATGACAGGTGATGATGGATACGGAGCTGCCTAGTGTAGGCCTTATGGTCTCTTGTAGTCTCCTTTATTCTTATGTCATGTTCTTATGTTCAGTGTTTACGTTGTTTATACCAAATAAAGCTGTATTATTCTTTTTATTCCCAAGAGATTAACTTCAAAGAGATATAGCAATTTTGATCAGTTGATAAATAATCATACAATTACAATTTTTCCAATAAAGCAAAACTTAACGACAAACTCACTCCAGCAAATGCTCAGCTGCGACCAAAGCTGTCGAACTTTGCTTTATGTGTTTGGATCGAGCCCAGGCCCAGCATCTGTTTGCCTCCTTGGAGGTCGGAGCACTCAGAGTTGCAGATTATAACGGGTTACAGTGTCGAGATATGGCTGCAGAGATCAGCTGCTTCATTAGTGGGTCAGATAAAACAATAACAAGAGAATTGAATAGAGTAAATTAAATATCATATTAGTGAAAAAGATAGATAAAATAAACAAAAAAATAAACAAAGAAATAAAGAATAGATAAATGAGTAAATAAGTAAATAAATAGATGAATAAGTAATTGAATAATAGATAAATATATAGATAGATGAAAAGATAAATAAGTATATGGATAAATATAAGAATATATAAGCATACGTATGAATAAATAGACAAATAATTAAATAATGAATAAGTATGTAAAGATATAAATAAATTAATTAATAAGTGAATGAATAGAAAAGTAAATAGTGAATAGATGAATAAACAGATAGATAAATAGATAACTGAATAATGAATATGTAAAATGAAGAAATGAACAAATAAATAAATAGACAAGTAAGTAAAGTAATATAAGTAATTAAGTACGAGTATATATTAGTAAATAAAAAATAAATAGATAGACAAAAGAATGAATAAAGAAATAGATAAGTAAATAGTAGATAGATGTATAAATATATAGGTAGTTAAATCATATAATATATGAAAAATAATAGTTTGTAGAGATAATCGAAATCTGAACATTTTGCATGACGTCACAACTGAAGACCAGCCAATCAGAAGAAAAGACATGACGTCACGATCGAGGACCAGCCAATCAGAAAAAGAGGTGACATGACGTCACGCCCGAAGACCAGCTAATCAGAAGAAGAGTCATGACGTCGAAATCTGAACATTTTGCATGACGTCACAACTGAAGACTAGCCAATCAGAAGAAGAGACATGACGTCACGATTGAGGACCAGCCAATCAGAAGAAGAGGCGACATAACGTCACGACCGAAGACCAGCCAATCAGAAGAAAAGGCTACAGCAGGGAAGAATTGTCACAAAAAAGTAAGATATGAATTAAAACAGAGACTATTACAGAAATAAAATAAGAAAAGAGGACGAATAAAGAATGGAAAACAAAAAATAAGAGAAAAATGGTAAGCAAAACTTACATCGTACCTGCCCAGATTCCCCTTTGCGTCTGGGAATGTATTCCTTACAGTTTAAATGACATACTCTTGAAATTCCTTTGCTTTGAATTATCTTTCGATATCAGGGACAACAATTTCTGTAATTCCACACCCACAAAAAAAGAGTCTTTTTACAGTGATGCTACATCGTTTATTCATTGCTTTAATTATGTAAGAAAAGATAATGCATATCATTTGATCATAAGCCATTAGATTTAAAATGTTGTCGGAATGCATGTGTTAAGAGAGAGAGAGAGAGAGAGAGAGAGAGAGAGAGAGAGAGAGAGAGAGAGAGAGAGAGAGAGAGAGAGAGAGAGAGAGAGAGAGAGAGGGAGAGAGAGAGAGAGAGAGAGAATATCTATAATTCAACGTGATGCTGAACCCAAAGGTATTACCCAGAAAATCTCCACCAAGTTTAGATGAACTTAGATCTTTATCCTATAGACTCACTGTGGTAGTGTTCATATGATTTGTTTGAATATTGAATTTAAAAGGGTCATCAAACTGAACTATTTTTTCTCCCACATCCTACCTCGAACTCCATTTATATAATTGGAATATAATTTCGCTTATAGAAATCTAGATCTCTATAAAAACATTTCAACAGTATGTCTAACATTCGTATAGGTTTACAATTGTTCATCATTCAGATTTGCTATATATGACGGAAAAGTGATTTGATATTTGGAGATTTTAATATATATATATATATATATATATATATATATATATATATATATATATATATATACATACATATATATATATATATATATATATATATATATGTATACATATACATATATATATTCTAACCAAAGTCTTTTTTAATACAAACGAACTCTCAACTGTCAGCGATTCTTTTATGTGTCCCAGTACGACAAAATTCGATTACGAGGCAAAATTTGTCGTAACCCCTCCAATTCCCCTTCCTCTTTCTCTTTCTCCTCCTCCTCCTCGTCCTCTTCCTCCTCTCTTCGTCTCCCATCTCCTCCTCCTCCTCTTCCTCCTTCACCTCATTCTCATGTTTCATTTGCATATCTCTATTACAGTATGGTAAATACAATAAAAAACTTTTATTTTGTTTACATATGAATGGCAGCTCGATATATTAGTAAAAATTGTGAGTAATCATCTGGTATAATACCGGCATCCTTTTGTTCCACCAGAGGGAGCTCACTGGGTAGAATTAATCCACTGCTTATCAGTAATGGGGGCAGAGGGTCATTTCATCATATTGCAGTTAAAATGTATACACGCATACAAACACACACACACACACACACACACACACACACACACACAAGCGCACAGACACACGCGCGCGCACACACACACACACACACACACACACACACACAAACACACACACGCACACACACACACACACACACACACACACACACACACGCACACACACACACACACACACACACACACACACACACACACACACACACACACACAC
>NC_134818.1:18547692-18552692 GCF_046742065.1 Oratosquilla oratoria | reverse complement strand
TATATATTGGACAAACATATCAAAACTAGAAACCTAACATTGTATATAGGACGAATATATCAACTACTGACTTATTCAATGCAGTATAAGTTAAGGGGAGATACCTGTCTTGGATCATGGAAAATCATGAAATTATGCATTTTTAGCTGACGACACTAGGAGGTAGCCTGGACATGTAGCGGTGCCACGCGTACGATTATTTACGCATATTGTCTCATTAAACCGTTTAAATGGCCCGGCCAACATACTCATGGGATAGCGGTGTTGCCATATGGTAAATTATATTATTCATTATGTATGTTTTTTCCGATTATTACGAGTTAAAAAAAAATCGGTTGTTATACGGTACGATCAGTTGGGTTGTGGGTGTTTCCCGGCAGCAACCCCTCTCCTCACCCCTCCACCTCTGTGTTTTGAAATTGTGATTGCGTAGGCGATTGTCTTGCCCCCATTTTTTCACGACTAAAGGTGTGACATCATCCAGAATGCCACGAATAAGTGAGACAAAGAAACGCAGAAGCCAGCAGATGTCTGCCAAGATGAAAATATCACACACAAAGTGCAAAAAAGATAGTGGAAGTGAGCTGTCAACAGGTGAGAGTCATGGACGCCATCCCATTCCCAATATTTTTCAGCCCTGTGTCATTACGTAAGCAATTAGTGGAAGGCAAATTGGAAGAAGATAACATTTCTGTACGTAAGTGTTCACTAATAGAGAATGAAAGAATGAAAAAGTTAGTATGCCTTATCAAGTGTCAGTTGGAGCAAGTACTAGTGGATATTCTCCTGGTGCATTCTAGATTACTGTAGAGTGTGTATGTGAGTATCTGATCATTACTGAAATGTTTGCTGGGGTGTTTATTGACTGTACCGTATATACGATACTAAATCTACCAATTTTCAGTGAAGTTACATGTGGAAAAAATGCTCTATTTTTCTTATTTCCTGTCCAATTTACAAAAAAATATGTATTTAATCTACACACTCTAAGGAAGAACTTTTATTTAATGGTTTTATCTGTAGGAAGCATAATTTTTTGTGCAGCAGTAAGCAAATCTTTATCAAACGATATCTAAAAACCCATTTTTATGTTAGTTTTTGTCATAAAAACTTTAATAACTTCAATACTTTTTTATCAATCTTAGAAAATTTAAATGCACAATGATTTTCATAAAATAAGGAAGTTATTTACTTGGTAAAAACATTTCATCTCTCAATGAGTTTATAAATAATTTTTGAATGAAAGTTCTGCTTTTATTTTGTTAATTTATTATTTTTATATATATAATTTCAACATTTTTCACTGTTTTTTTATTCACACAAATTTTGTAGGAGACATGCATAGCTTTCAGGTAATATCTTTGCTTTGTAAATCAAGCAACATGGGAACTAGTTATTCATATTTAAAGAGTAACTGCTATTTAGATAAATAAATAGATAGATAAAATATAAATATTTAATGGATCGCTTTAATTTTTTTGGTTATTCTGATCTCCAAGTACCCTTGATATCGTGTAAAAATGTTAAGATGATTGGGTTAGTTTTAATGTGTTTAGATCTGGCAGAGGTATCTCCCCTTAATATAAACTTTTATAGTGAAATAAGAAACTGTTTTTAAGGCACTGTTATGATTTGAAATGACAATTTTAGCAGGACTTAACAGGTTATTAATTGTATGAGGTTTAGTAGACAACCAAGGTTGGGGCGATTTTTTTTTTAAATAATTAAAAATTCGATTTTTTTTTATTTAAATCAGATTTATTTGATATTAGAATACGATATTTTTTCTATAGAATTTTAGATATTGTGGATTGCTATCTGATAATGCGAATCGAGAATTGATTTGCTAAATAGCATTTTGTAGCATATTCAATATAATGGAACAGTGTTATATAAGACTTGCCACAAGTATACAAAGAAAACGGGTAATATAGCCGTATGTGAGGGACGGTATGCTCAGGTTCACTTACTACCGATTTCCTCCAAAGTTTTCTCATCTTGGTGAACATTTGCTGCATTGGTCCCCTATCACAAAACACTTCCAATGTGACAACCAAAATCATTGTTCAGCCCTTCTTGATCGAATTTTGTACAAGTTGTAGAAGATATTCAGCAAGTGTGAAGTTTTCTCTGATCTGGTTCTAATATGTGTCAACTAAATAAATCTGACCAGTGGATGAATGTTAGAGCGACACATACCTATGGGCTCATTAATGTGATGCTAGAACCACCCCATCAATTTGAAAGCCACATACATTTTCATTATTCAGTCATCTGCAACACTTTTTAACATTCCTTTTCATACATACAAGATACCAAGGTACTTATCAGCAATATCTTTAGTGGATGGAGAGGAATATAACCCTGAGCCTCAGGTTCTGAACCATCCTTGGTGAGAACTGAGGATGCTGAACAAGAACAAGTAATACCATGTTAAGTCTGGCCTAAGATTGGCATTTCAAAGCATTAACAGTGCCCTTAAAAATAATTATCTTATTTCACTAAAAATATATTATATCTAGCTTATAACTGCATTGACTAAGTCCAATAGTTGATATAAGTTTGTCCTATATACAATGTTAGGTTTTACTAGTTTGATATATCTTATCCAATACCAAATGTATAGGTTACCAAAGAAAGATAATGGCGCTCCGCTAGCGAGACCCAGGGATCTAGGGATGCGCAACGTCCTGTTGTAGTATTAGTAGTCCCTTGATATATATATAATATATATATATATAATTATATATATATATTAAAATAGAATTATATAGTATATACACATATACTATGGTATATATATATTTATATATACATATATCATTTAATATGTATATAATCATATATTTATTGATTTTATATATATATAAGTTATAATCATACTGTAATGTATATATACTATATATAATATATACGTATATATACCATATCTGTACATATATATACTGTATTTATATGTATAATGTATATACATATAATATATATAACTATCGTACTATAATACAATATATGTATTTAATATGTATGTTAATATTTTTATGTACAACTATATATATAAATAATCAATATAATATATATATATAAACATAAATATATATATATATATATATATTTGTGTGTGTGTGTGATATTTACATGTATGTATAGAGTTTATATACACTATCATATATATAAACACTGTATATACATGTATGTATAAAGTTTCATATATATTACCCATACATGCATATATATATATATATATATATATTTATATATAATGTATCTATAACATTGATATTAATATAGTGTTATATACTATTATGTATGTAATAAGTTTTAATAATACCATACCTATATATATGATATAGTACATATATAGTATATATATTTCCATATATTATAATATACAGCATATGTATAAAATAAAATATAACTATATACTATAGATATATATATATATCATATATATATACAATATATATATATGTAGTACATGCAACACAAACCCCCACCACGACACACACAGGGAAACACACACACACACACACACTACACACAATCCCACACAACAACACACACACACACACACACACACCCACACACGACACATATATATATATATATATATATATATATAGATATAATATATATATATATATACTAATGTATATATATATATACATATAAGTAATAAAATCATAATATATAAACTATACAGTATTATATATATATGTGTGTGTGTGTGTGTGTGTGTGTGTGTGTGTGTGTGTGTGTGTGTGTGCGTATGTACAGTATATATATACATATATACGTGACCAGAGTTGTACCTTTAAACTGAATAAAATGGCTTGAAATTAGCCAGAATAAAATCCTTAACGGGGTCAATGAATCTTAGTCCTTTGATTACTGGGAATAAAATTGCCTGGTCGTAACCAGAATAGAAAAAAAATAGGGCGAATTGGACAATTAAAGGTTTAATGGGTCAGTCAAGATTACCCATAACAAAATATCCAAAGCTGCATTGGGTTGAGATTTTGTGCGAGATGACATAGTACACGACAGTGCCACTGACGAGATGTCATTTTCACTGAAGTACAATAAACACCATATTCACCGTGGTGGGTTCGGGCGAAGAAAGCCACGCTCCCTTTCTCCCTTGACCAAACATCTTTAAACGACGCCTATGGCGTGAAGAGGGTTTTGCCTGGTGCTTAGGAGGATGTGATAAAACAGGACGTGATCTATCTCTCCTGAGGCCACAGGGGCTACTGAAGAAGAATAAAATTTATGAGATCATTTTCCCCTGCAGACGTCCATTGTCCACATGAATTTTCAAACTCCATATTATCCTTTGGCGTCTATATTCGACTTTTATGATTTATTCTGGCTCTCGCCAGGTGATTCCACTCAGGCGAAATCTTGCTGGCGAGGGAAGGAGAGGATATAGTACATACATACATATACCAAGGCTTTTTCCCCCCTTACCAGGGGGGTAGCCAAAAAGGACAAGGCACAAAAACATTCCCACCCATTTCATCCCCGAAAACACTCCACACCCCTCCACCCTCCCTCCCATCTTAGCACCTCCTAGATGACGGGTCATCCCTGCACCCTGTCCACTGCCCTGGGTCAGAAGCAGTGTCGCACGACACAGCACATCCACAGCAAGGCCGCTTCATTAAATCGGCGACCCCCCCCTCTCCGTCCCCCCATATAAAGGAGAGGACGGGGAGAAATCCCTTCGGGCTGCGTCAAAATTTTTGCTCACACACACTACCTCACCCCCATGTCCCCGTCCAATCCCACCTCATGCCATCACAACATTTTCCATATACAACCATTTTTCCATTCACAGAGCCCTGTCTTATGTCCTCTCCCGTCCTTCCTCAACCGACATACTCCCCTCTTCCCCAAAGCCCCCTTCACCCCATACATGCCATCTCCATCCTAGGACGTCCCCACTCATGTTCACCTCCCTCCCACATCTGCCCTTCCATACCGCTCTTTTACTAGTCTTT
>NC_134818.1:18538649-18543649 GCF_046742065.1 Oratosquilla oratoria | reverse complement strand
GGTGGTTCGAATCGGGTTTGAAGTACCACTTACAATGGAAGGACAAATTAAATAGTGCAAATATTGTTACACAAAAATACCAATATGCAAAATATATACAATATGCAAGATATGATCATTTATCTGTGGCTGAAAATACTAAACTCTATCTAGCGTTAACCATCCTTAACTATGTGGTACATTTTTGGTCTCCATCTTATAGAATGGACATCGATTCACTAGAATCAGTACAAGTTTCCAAGTGGACCAAAGGCTTTAACAAGGGTGAAGCAAACAAGCTCATCATATTAAGACAACAGGGCAGGGCTAGCAGTAATGGGTTTAAACTGGACAAATTTAGACTGAAGAAGGAAATAGGTAAGAATTGGTTTACTAATAGGGTGGTCAACGAATGGAATGGACTTAGTAACCAAGTAGTGAGCGCTGAAACTATCAATTGTTTTAAGAAACGGTTAAACAACTTTATAGATGGGGAGGACAGGTGGTAATGGACATGGAACTGCCTAGTGTAGGCCTTATGGTCTCTTGCAGTCTCCCTTCTTATGTTCTTATGTTTACCCTCTTCCTCCTCCTCCTCCTCCTCCTCCTCCTCCTCCTCCTCCTCCTCCTCCTCATCATCATCATCATCTTTACCCTCCTCCTCCTCCTACTCCTCTTCATCCTCTTCTTCCTCCTTATCTTCCTCCTCCTCCTCATCTTCGTTCTCATCGTCATCCTCCTCTTCATCATCATCTACCTGGTGAACTCTCCGTACCAATTAGTGGATGTAATATATATGTTTTGTTATTTGAGAGCTGGATAGAGAGAGAGAGAGAGAGAGAGAGAGAGAGAGAGAGAGAGAGAGAGAGAGAGAGAGAGAGAGAGAGAGAGAGAGAGAGAGAGAGAGAGAGAGAGAGAGAGAGAGAGAGAGAGAGAGAGAGAGAGAGAGAGAGAGAGAGAGAGAGAGAGAGAGAGAAAGAGAGAGAGAGAGAGAGAAAGAGAGAGAGAGAGAGAGAGAGAGAGAGAGAGAGAGAGAAAGAGAGAGAGAGAGAGAGAGAGAGAGGAGAGAGAGAGAGAGAGAGAGAGAGAGAGAGAGAGAGAGAGAGAGAGAGAGAGAGAGAGAGAGAGAGAGAGAGGGAGAGAGAGAAAGAGAGAGAGAGAAAGAGAGAGAAAGAGAGAGAGAGAGAGAGAGAGAGAGAGAGAGAGAGAGAGAGAGAGAGAGAGAGAGAGAGAGAGAGAGAGAGAGAGAGAGAGAGAGAAAGAGAGAGAGAGAGAGAGAGAGAGAGAGAGAGAGAGAAGATGAAGTAGAGCAGATTTACCATTTTTTTCTCCTCTCCCACTTACCTCCTCCTCCTCCTTCCTCCAGTCTTTATGTCCTCACCCTCTCATCTTTTCCTTTTTCCTTTTCTTTCCCCTTTTCTATTCTTCCTGCCTCCATATCCTTCTTTCTTTCTCCCTCTCCATCTCCCTCTCTTCTACTGGACAATTTTCTATTTAAGAAGGAAATAAGCAAGAATTGGTTTACTAATAGTGTGGTCAACCATGTAGTGAGCGCTGAAACTACTAATTGTTTTAAGAAACGGTTAGACGACTTTATGGATAGGGATGACAGGTAGTAATGGACATGGAACTGCTTAGTGTAGGCCTTATGGTCTCTTGCAGTTTCTTTCATTCTTATGTTCTTATGTACTGTTGAATGACACCACGAACCAGCCATGAACAGTATACTTGATAGTCACGGGTGTTCCCGTTGAAACATCATCAACTAAATCTGCAGCCACATTAACTCATACACTTACGAATAGTCTACCACCGAATGTAAGTAAACACGGTTCATAAAAATTCAAATTTTGGATATCAGACATCCTGATATTAAGTAAAGATGGAATATTAAAATGTACAGTATATTTTCCCATGAACTTTAGTCTTCAAATATCAAAGATCATACAGCAAATCCTATACGAAAACCCTCACAGAGTACTACAGACTTGATATTTTGAATTAGAAAAAAAAAAAAAAATACAAAACACCATCTGGGATGTCACTGGATTGACCGATGTCTAAAGAGAGAAGGAAACGGTCACTATGGCACAAGACAGACAAGTTTCTGTACTATAGAAGAAGAAGACGAAAAAATCTAATAGTGGATCAGGTAGGTAAAGGTAACAGACTCGTCTCAAACTAAGGAAACGGCAGATTGTTTTTTGAAGAATAGAATCAAAGGCATTATTAAGTGGAGATGGAATATTAAAATGTACAGTATATTTTTCCATGAGCTTTACTCTTCAAATATCAAAGATCATACAGCAAATCCGTTTATAGACGCCAGCAGATAATGAATTACCTAATCAAAACAACCTTGGCATAGAAGATTAGTTTTTGTCATAAAAAAGCCTACTACTGTGAATAATGTAGCAATAGAGAGATCAATGCAGGGAATAACACTGAAAGACACTATAAAAACAAGATGATAAGAGCAGACCCGACTGAAAGATATTGTAGAGACGATAAAAAATTGGAAGTGGAGGGAGGCACGGCAAACAGGCAAACAGGAAGATTGCAGATCGATCAAGTGTGTTACTGGCTGGAAAATGCGAGGTGACAAACATGAATGAAGGAGATCGAAGAAAATGGAAAGACGAGGTAGAGAAATTTGCATGAGCGACATGATAAATGTTGGTGCAGCCGTGCGAATCACATAAGGGGTTAGTAAGGTCTTTGTTCAGTAGTGGACTCCAAATGGCTGAGCAATAGAACTTTAAAAATCGCCCATCTATCGCGATATTCAAGCCTGTGCTACCGATATCTAGTGCACATGTAATCTTATATTCTATGGTAAACATATAATGAGAAGTGTAATAAAACCACGTGGAAAAAAAATGAAAGGTGACCGAAAGTTTTCGTCTATTTTCGTCTTAAATAGACGAAAACGTTCGGTCACCTTTCATTTTATTTTCCAAGTGGTTTTATTACACATTTTGTGAATCACGTGTTTTTGTGATTTATTTGCATATAATGAGAAAGAAAGCAAAGAAGATGATGTGCTAAGTATGATGTTTTAACGATTCTAATATCGTTTCAATTTTTGCACAAGAAGAATTAACAATATGAGCTAAAAGATATCTTATTTCAAAACATAATTCCAAATGAATATGGAATATATATACATGCCGATATATATATATGTATATATATATAATATATATATATATATATATATATATAATCATACTCTCATGACATTTCATAAGTTTAGATACATTCGATTCTGAAGAAAAAATTAATTTCTGTTATAATTCAGTAGTAATAAATGCTGATAACAATGAAATATTTGTTCTTTAGAGATATTTTAGAGAAATTTAGTATCTTAAGACCGGCCTCAACTAAGTTATGCTTATCTAGATTATAGTTTAAACACTATAATTTATATTTAAAGTTGAATAAACTCTAGTTCTACAATTTACGTAGGACTTATAGGTATAATGTAAACTGCTTTTCAGTCTCCATTATTCACGGTGGGGGTAATCCAGTTTCGGCTGTTAGGCCCAGCTGTGGAGGTGCTGTATCTTACTGCATTGCTTCTGGCCTAGGCTGTGGGCGGAAGTCACGGATGGCCCTTTACCCATGAAGAGGTAAGATATTTCTAAAGGAAACAAATGGTTATTGCTCGTGTGTGAGATGGGGGTAAAGCTGGGTGCTTGCCTTGAATGACCAACTCCCTTATAATGGGAAAAAATCTTTCTAGAAGCATTTTATATAGATAAAATGATCCACTTGAGAATATTAATTTCGCTTATTAGTGGGCAATCAACCATAGTTGTGGGATTGGAGACATTAGTGCAAATATAATGTATACTCTGATATAATGACCATGTCTGGCTTCAACTGATCTTTGCGTTCAAGATTAAATACTTAAAACTCATAGTTGTTCCAGTATCATTTAGTTAATTTTGTCCTTCTTCTCCCTTTTCCTCTCGAAATAAGCAATTACAATGACAGAAGTAAACCAGGTTTAATGAAATGGAACAGAATTTGTAATGAACTAATGAACACGCCTATTCAAAGATCCCCTCCCTGCATTTTAGATTGATAGAGCATATAGGAATACTTTATACATGCTTCATTACCTCCAATTACTTTTTATATAAAAATAATAATGATGCAAGTTGATCACATAAGTTGCGGTGAGTGTATCCTTATATCTTTTATATCTTTAGACTATTTCATTCCTCTCTAAGCTACTTTTATGTTATACAAAGCGTTTGAATTTCTTGTTAGAACACAAAAAACAATAGGAAAATAACATCAACTAATTATTCGGTTCTTTGGCTGGTTGTAGACAATTAAGTTCAATTAGAAATAATTTAATGGCTAGCGTTTCTTTGAAAGCTGTTGTAAACGCATTTATTTTCGTCGTAAATTTACAATTAAGACCCAAAGGTAAGCAATGGTTTACAATGAGCTTACGATGGTAAAGCATGCCGATAAAAGACTTTGTGATCATTAACGATGTCAGATAAAAAAAAATTGATAAACAATATCCATGACGAGGTCGAATGCAAAGTTAAATGAATAAATTTATTTTTGAATAAATAAATAAACAGATATGTAGATAAACGAATATATAAATAAATATATAAGTAAATAGGTGATTAAACAAATAAATACATAAATAGGTGAATATGTAGATATATAGATGGATAGATGAATAGATAATTGAATACATAAATGAATAAACGAATAGATAAAAATTTGAATGAATATATAGATAAATAGATAAATGAATGAATGAATGAATGAATGAATGAATGAATGAATGGATGAATGAATGAATGAATGAATGAATGAATGAATGAATGAATGAATGAATCAGTCAATCAGTCGACCAATGAATGAATGAATCAATCAATCAATCAATTAACAAGCAAATAGATAAGTGAATACATAGACAGATAAATAAATAAATAGATAAATAAGTGGATAAATAAATAGATAAACAAATGAAATAATAAATAAAATAA
>NC_134818.1:18516149-18531149 GCF_046742065.1 Oratosquilla oratoria | reverse complement strand
CTTGAGATTTACAAAATACAGACAACACCAAAGAAGAAACGCACAGTACATATCTATTGATGATAGTGAGGTAAATTTGTTAGTATTAACCGTGTTTAGGTTGGTAACGAAAATATGTTATAAATGTCAGCAACAAAAGTATTGATGAGGGTCTTAAACTCTTCCATACAGGTTCATAATTTTCCGATAGGCTATCTTAATTATTCTCATGTCATGTCCTTGATCTTGATGAACCCTTTCTGTACATTTTTTCATTATTTATTTATTTATTTATTTATTTATTTATTTATTTACCTATTTATCAATTTATCTATCTACATACATATATACATACATACATATATATATATATATATATATATATATATATATATATATATATATATATATATATATATATATATAGTTTATTAGTCAATTAGTTAATTTATCTATTTACTAATTCATTCATATATTCACTTAAATAGTTATTTATTCATTTACCTATTCGTTTATTTATTCATTCATTCATTTGTTTTTACATTTCATTAATGATTAATTTAGCTATATATCTATTTACATATTTATCTATTAATATATTTATCTATTTATGTATCCCTTCATTTATTTATTAATTTATCTATTTATTTATCTATATATTTATTTATTTATTTATTTTTATTTATTTATTTGTTTATCTATTTAATTGTGTGTTTATTTATTTGTTTAGTTATTCATTTACTTATTCATTATCTTTTTTTTATTCTTTATTTATATTTTTTGCCTATCTCTCGTTGCTTTGAGGTTTAACCATGTTGGATATCTACATGTTCAATATCAACAAACTTGACAATAGGCATTTTCAGGAGGAATTGTACAATACGATATGAGCATAGTCTGGATTGGAATTACAGTATTTATTACTATCTTTGGGAAACGGGGAAGGTGCTATGATTCCATGATTGCGTGTTCTGTGTTTATTGGATCTCTATGGAAAGCTCCAAACTATTCCGAGTTTTTACTTTTTTTTTTGCGAATAATCGTCCAGCCATTTATATACAACAAAATATGTCTGAGACCCTGGAATTACTTGGAGCTTTCCACGGAGTTCCAACGACATACAGCACGCACCCATAGCCATCTTCCTCGAATGTAATATATAAGTCTAATCCAGAATGTGCTAATCTCGTACCATATCACTCTACTTGAAAATGCCCGGTGATTCGGATGAATATTTGCAATGAACTTCAAGGCCTTCCAGGGTGCGGCTATGGAAAAATGTATCTTGTTTTCTTTAAGGCAGCGTTTTCCAACCTTTTCCGATCATAGCACCCCCTGTTGTCAGGTCTAAGCAGTCCAGCACTCCTATCTTGTTATTAGAAGGATAAAAGAACGTGAAATGTACTGCTTGATGATTGACTTTCTTGATTCCTTAGAAATGAAACAAATTGACAATATTGTTTGTAGAAGAAATAAGAATACCCTAGAAAAATAAAATAGCACGGAAAAAGTCAAATATGCACAAGTGGATAATCAATTATACATATATCGATGTGATTTTTGTGTAGATCACTTCCCAGTACCCACTATATTGATTTCAGCACCCCAGGTTGGGAAATCCTGCCTTAAGGGGGAAAAATTATCTCTAATTACGATTCCATTAAAATCGTACTGAGCACCAACAGGGTTAATAAAAAAAAATCACTACGGGCTTGAAGTTTATTACTTTTTATTTTATTTTAATTCTTCTCAGGTACTCAGTTCAGCCCTGTACTTCCGACTCTAGTCGTAATTCTATGACCAAACATTAGCGCTAATTTCGGTCCTAGTCAACATTTGAACCCGAACATCAAAACTTGCCTTTGACCACACCCACGGCACGAGGGCCACGCTTAAGCCACACACCCCTCAAAAAAAAAAAAAAAAAAAAAAATCAAAGGCCAACTCTGCCAACCTACAACTCCACTTTCTACAACCCAAAACCTTACCTGAAGCCTTAATTTCAGGTACAAAGGCCTGATTGTATTATGAAGTTTCTTCTTGTTCCAGGTGGGCAATCTACCGTTGAAGATGGCGCGTGTGTTAGCAAAGACTTAATTTTCCCGGACATTTCCTCGATGAATCCTAACTCACCTGCTCTCTGTGTGGCTCATTGTTCGTCGCTGGGGTACAAGTTCGCAGGTGCGGATTATGGGTGAGTGAATTTGCATTCTGGAATTGACGGGAATCTATTCCTCATGATTGGATGAGTTAGTCCTCCGGAATGTTGAGGTTCAGTGTTTGGAAACGATATAAGGCGACAATGGGTAAGTATTCCAGGGAGGGGTGGATAAATGAACTTTGCTGAACCAACGAGGGTTGGATACTGTCCTTCACGTCTTTCTTTGTTTCCACTGGAAAGGTCTGGAACTCTCTTCTCCCTGACACTTTCCCATCTGCTTATGAACTAGACTCTTCTGAGAAAGGAGTATCAAAACATTTATTCTACGCCTTTATTTTATTTTGAATTGATGATCTCCTCGTTCTTTTCTTTATGAAATTAACTTCTGCGGGTATTGTATTTTTGTTTTGTTTTTTATCCTTTTGCCACTCTTTGAAACATGTAAATAAAGAAGTGGAAGAAAAAGAGGAAAAAGAAGAAGAAGAAAAAGAAGAAAAGAGGAAGAACAGAAAAAATAAAAAAGAACATATGAATGAAGAAGTGGAAGAAAAAGAGGAAGAAGAAGAAAGAGAGGAAGAAGAAAAAGAAGAAGAAAAAGAAGAAGAAAAGAGGAAGAACAAAAAAAGAAGAAAGAAGAAGAGGAAGAAGAAAGAGAAAATGAAGACAAAGACGAAGAAGAAGAAGAAGAAAAAGAAGAAGAAAAAGAATAATAATAATAATAAGAAGAACAACAACAACAACAAAAAGATGAAGAAGGAGAAGAAGAAGAAGAAAGAGAAGAAGAAGAAGAAAGAGAAGAAGAAGAAGAAGAAGAAGAAGAAGAAGAAGAAGAAGAAGAAGAAGAAGAAGAAGAAGAAGAAGAAGAAGAAGAAGAAGAAGAAGAAGAACAACAACAACAACAACAACAACAAAAAGATGAAGAAGGAGAAGAAGAAGAAGAGAAGAAGAAGAAGAAAGAGAAGAAAAAGAAGAAAGAGAAGAAGATGAAGAAGAAGGAGAAGAAGAAGAAGAAGAAGAAGAAGAAGAAGAAGAAGAAGAAGAAGAAGAAAAAGAAGAAAAAGAAGAAAAAGAAGAAGAAGAAGCAAAAGAAGAAGAAGAAGCAGAAGAAGAAGAAGCAGAAGAAGAAGAAGAAGAAGAAGAAGAAGAAGAAGAAGAAGAAGAAGAAGAAGAAGAAGAAGAAGAAGAAGAAGAAGAAGAAGGAGAAGGAGAAGATGAAAAAAAAAAATAGAACGGTGAAAATAAAAGTTAACGAGAAAAGTCTATTTTGGGATGGTTTTGCCAGGTTATGTGGGCGGAGTGTAGGGTCTAGAGTCAAACGTCTATTTATATGTATCGTGATATATAGCTTCTGCCCCAAAATGACTAAGCAGCGTCCTTTCTATGTTACTGCACCAACCAATACAAATCCCTTTTAGCTTAATTGCCACTAAGGTACTTATCATTCATATTCACTGCTTATACATCACAGTATCAAAAGATCTCTTTTTATTCAAACATATCCGGTGTGTTTAATGGCGTTTGATTAATTTTCAGATTATATGTATTTCTATTTATAATGATATATTTTTTGCGATAAAACTAAAGTCTTCCTGTATGGGGTATCTGACTAAATTCTATAGGATCAGTGCGGTAGGGATTTACTGGTACCCATATGGACCAGAATTACGTAGTTTTCTTTCCTGGTTAAAGACTAATCGTATTTCAAAGTACCATGTCTAAAGGGGTCATCACATAAAGAAGAAAAAATTTATGGGTCACACATACACACACACACACACACACACACACACACACACACACACACACACACACACACACACACACACACACACACACACACACACACACACACACACACACACACACACACACACACACACACACACACACACACACACACACACACGCACACACACACACTGTAATAGGCCTGTCATCCCCAGATGTAGCCAGCCTTTTGATTGTTGTATGTTTCTTCTTGGAAGTGGTCTTTCATTATCTTTAGAGAATTCTTCTACCATCCTTCCTTCCACCAAGTCCTACTCCTCCCTCTCCTCTCCCTCTGTCTTTTCTATCAGAAATATATTTTGTTTTTTTTCTATAACCTTTTACTTTCACCAAAATATTATCGTTTTTGTCAAATCAGAATAAGACTGTTTGCTTAATAGTCCTTTATTTTATTGCATTGTTGTTATCTAGACCATTTCATTCCAATATAATCCATTTCATTTCAGATCATGTAAGGGATATAGTTTCGTAAATATCCTCACAGATTTCACCTCCCTATGTAACGATACCTGGACATATGTTTTCTTCCAACGAAATGTTAAAAAAAATCATCTACACTTTCCTGAAAAGGGCCTTCCCTTGTCTCCACGACACCTCTCTTTTCCAGTTTTTTTTACTATCCTCAAAAAGCCCTTTCCTCATAATCCATTTAGATTGGATAATTTTAGATTTGAGAGGAAAATAGGCAAGAACTTGGAGTACCAGTAGAGTGGTCAACAAATGGAATAAACTTAGTAATCATGTAGTGAGCACTGAAACTATTGGCTGTTTTTAAAAAAGGTTAGATAGCTTTATGGATGGGGATGATAGGTGGTGTTGGACATGGAACTGCCTAGTATAGGCCTTATGGTCTCTTGCAGTCAACTTTATTCTCAGGTTTTTATGTTATGCTCTTCCCTATTAATACAGGAACACAACGGCCATTTTCTTACACATCTTACACAAGAAGAATTAAGTTATTGTGTTCCTTCTGTTTACCTAAACAAACTGAACTTCTTTTACCATCTGGATGACTCCCTGCAAACAAGAAGAATAAGTTATTGTGTTCCTTCTCTTTACCTAAACAAACTGAACTTCTTTTACCACCTGGATGATCCCCTGTCACTCCTCTCATCCCTCTAACTCCTCACTCACGTATTCTCTCCTGTTTTCGAACTCAAGGAGCTACTGCTCTTGCGGTGACACCAACCCCCCGAAGAACTCCAGGTCCACCGCATGCACCTCTCCATGTTATGGGAACACGTGCCTCATCTGCGGCGGCTACCTTGTCGTCAATGTCTACATGACTGACAGTAAGTCTAGTGAAGGGTACTCTGTCGTATTTAGATGGCTCACTCTGAACTAACTTTGCTTTCTCCACTCCATAGCAGTCATCAGGGGAAATATTTTCCTACAACCTCTTTTTAATCAATATCATCGTAACTGTTGATTTATCTCTGCATTCTTTGCTAAATGCATGCATTATTCACGCCCGTTTTTAATACATTTGGGAAGTTATATGCAATATATTAAGAACAAGAGCAGCAAGGCAGCCATGCTCATCCATCACACATGACCCTTGGGAGTCGACTGGAGTAATTCCCCCGTCGGTTGTGTGGTGGCGCTGCTGTTTGTGACGACATTATTTCCTTCAGGGGTGAGCTATCCTCATATAGGAGAATATCTTTTGTAAATCACACTTTTCTTTTATAAGAAGGATCTCATATCTAGTTTTTGCTCTCTTAAAAACATATGCTATTGCCATATATGTAACATATTCGTTGTCATATCATTATGCATCCTCCATGCTGCAGTATCCTATTTGTATATATTTTCTAGGGGGGGGAGGTACGTTCAGATGCATCATTCTGACTTGTTTGTAGGAGAGGCGTGTTCTGCTTTTCCTGTATAATTCGGTTGTAAGGATGGGGAGCGTCCTCAACCGACACCCGTTTAGATAGAGTATTGGACAAGAATCATGGTCAACTTTATTACGGAGCAGGAATTGACAGTCCTTAGTTCACCGACCACGTCTTTACCAATGATAATCTTCTTTATGCGGAATCATTAGAAGTTCTGGTCGCATCTCTCGAGTCTCTGCCTGTGCTCTCTATATTGTTGTATGGCTGTGAGACATGGACACTAAATACTGGCTTGAAGGGATGTTTTGACGTTTTTGGTACATGCGCCTTCGGAGAATTATGGGCATATTAGTAGTATAACTTCATATCAAACCAGTGACTAGTCCATAAGACTAGGTTAAAGCACTATTCATTGACGTAAATCACACTCACAGGGTTATTTCCAGGAGAGACAAACTTCGGTTGAGGAAACAAAAGAAATATTAATATATCTCATGGCTAGGACAAGTCGACTGATCCTGCTGAAAGTTGCTTGGAATGGGGATAATGGCTATATGGTTACTCACTCGGGTAAACTATGGGGAATTGCGACAGTGTATATTCCCTATTGGTTGATTGTATAATACAACAGGCGTACTTTACACATTTTCATTTGCTCTACACAAAGTATATATGTTTATAGATATTTTCTAACTTTGTTGTGTAGATACGCACTATCCTAGACTATTTGGATGCTATTTGTCAAAGACTAATCCAATATGGAAAACTGATACATTTATTGAGTTTATTGTTTTTGTTAACGTTTGAGCTCTTCAGCTTAGAGGAACAATCATCGTCAAAGGGTTAAAATGGTCTCGATTAAGTTGTATTGATTAGCTATAGGTCAACGATTATAGCTAATTTGTCACGGTTATAGATTTTTGCTCCAGCTAAGGTCAGAGGATCTTCTGTCTGCCGCCAGACGATTTTATTCAGCTCAGAGGCGCTTCTTGTCGTTAAACAGTGAGAGCTAGAAGGTTATCACATTGGGCTATTTTTCCTCCGATCTCCGATTAATCGGCGGTAACGCTCAATCTAAAACTTTTTCCGCCGTAAAATCACTATGGCAAATTAGTTTTTTTTCTCAACAAAAATACATAGAATGTCATTTGATGTATAGAAGAAAAACTCTTTTCCTCCAGTATATCAGATTCCTTTCCGAAACCTGTGGGCTCCAAATCTGCTCCAACAATCGGAGGAAAAACAGTTCAGTGTGATAACGCCTTTATACATTTACTGAGTTAATACAACTGAATGAATGCAGATACAATGTCACAGGATGACGTTTATCCCAGACAGAACAAAAAGCATTTCAGTATTTATGGCCACGGATCAAATGCGTGAGACACATTAAAACGTGGAACCAAATCTGGCCTCGACCGGTGAAGATTACTGGTGACCTTTGAGTAAACAAACCGACTTTATCGTCCATTCTGACTCTTTGAACTTGGTCGACCTTGAAGGTCAACTTTGTTTTTATTCTCGAGAAGTCGAAGGACGGGGGAGGGGGGAGGGGGGAGGGGGGGATCCAAGTCTTCCTTTCTCTCTCCAAAAGGGTTGGGCACCTCGACTCCATCAGGGATGGAGCACTCTACCAAATCCACTCATCGCTTTAACCTTTCCATTACCCTGTTACACCGGAGATATTTTGTTATGTCCAATGGCAGTAAAGTCTATCATGTTGCTAAGAGGAGTAACCACTCATCATGAACAAGGATTATAAACACAGAGACACCATCACGGGTTAAAATCTATCTCGTAGTTAGACAAAACAGTATGATGTTTACTACGAGTACAAAACTGTCTGTACATTACATCAAGGATCTGCTTTCTGCACCCAGCCAAACTCGACCATCCCTTTGTCTTTCCCTTAACAAAGCGGTGATTTCCCAGTAATTCAGGCAAAGGTGGCTGTTTCTTTCGGTGCAAAGCGTCTCCTGGCGTAAGGTCTTCGCTTCGTTCCGTTGAGTCTCTTTCTTCTTCCCCTTCCGACACATACAGCGAGCAAGTATGCGATCGAGGTAGTCTATTGGCTGACCACGTCTTCAAAAAAAAAAAAGGTCGATAAATCACCGTTAATTCATTTTGCGCTTTAAAAGCGGCTGCATGACCATAATGTGAGAACAAAATGGCTCAAGAAACGACGTATTTGTTTTTTCTCTTCGGTCGATGAGAAATTGGTCGCCAATGAAAATTGCAGCAGATGCATAATGTCTACTTTGAAAGCCCTTTCGTTCCGGGGGGCACCTTTCCTCTTAGTAGAGTTGTCACCTTCATGGCAAGCTTGATCGATTCTCGCACTGCCTCAAACAGCCAACAGACTATTATATTCCCCTTCGTGGCGCTGGTGACGTAACCCGAAGCGTGCTGGTCTCGTATTTGTTTATTCGTGGGTTCGAATCCTAAACTCATCTCTGATTCCCAGCAGTCACTGTTGCCTTCCAAAAGAGTCCATGCGTATAGGGTAAGGGTGACGGCTTCGGCCACAGCTACTCAGTGCCTCCTGGCGTACGCTCCTCACCTTTTTCTTTGTGGCACCACCCAGGTAGCGATGTGGCTGGAGACAGGTATGCAAAGTTCTTGGCTTCGTGAAGAAGAGGAATGTGAACTCTGTAGTTAATGAAGCAAACAAATATTGCTCACGTAGGCAGAGCTTTTAGGAGCGATGTCATTAAAAGCCTTTGTGAGGAAGACTTGGCAGTTTCTCCTGAGGCTATGACAGGCATTTGATTCACTCAGTATTGATTAACTCCTTCGGCAAGGAGATCCTGCCCTTCGATGGAGAAAATCGTCTGACCAGTCTTGCTTGGCCCTGATCTCCCTTTGTAAAGAGTTTAACTTTTCTATTTTGGCTTTTGCCAGGTGTTTTTATTCAGTTGTGTGGTATCTCATTATAAACCAAAGGGGAGAGCATTCCACTGTGGAAGGGGTTTCTCTAAGTTGAGTTGAACGACTAAAATAAAAACACAGGGAAAAAAGTTAGTCGAGATAGATTTTGAATCTTTCGATGTGTCGGGAATTTCCATCAGTTAAATTAAATCACCTGACTTGAGGCAAAACAAAAAATAAAGCTGTAATAAAACAGTAAATGTGTTTACAAGGGAGAAAACGGAACGTTGCTGGTCCTCTTGGTTGAGAAAAAGATTTTTTTTTTTTTTTTTTTTTTTTTTTAGTTCCACATGCCAAGAGTTCTGAGAACTCAAAGGCTTTCTCAAAAGACTTCCTTCCAGAAACTCCTTCATTCCACCAGCTTACTGCCGAAACAAGCTTGATCCTGGACATACTAACTTTAAAAACTGCATCTAATTCAACTGGAACAGAGTCCGTTTAGACTCATATCGTGGCGTTCTGTCATTTATCATTATGAGAGTACATAGCTAATGGACTGGGTGGCTGAGTGTAGACATCACTATTCATCTGACTGAATGGGCAAACTTTGAAATAGTTTGCACGCTTGCTCTGCATGACAAAGAATGATGTATTTGAAGTGTCTTAAAAAGGCGTAGCTCCCTAGGCTGTAGATATACTACAGAAATGAGCAATTTTCCGACTCATAATATTAGTTTGTATTATACAATAGATGTTTATGTTAAGGAAATTAATTTGGTACAATGTCCAGTAACATGGCAGATATCTTTGTACTTACATGTGAGGCGGCCAACTGTACAGATATATTGCTGGGTAGTTGAGTAGTTTTATTAATCTTATATAACTACTTTATGAGGAGATATTGCTTACCTTAGATTTACATACACATATACGCATTTAGACACGTACATTACACACTGGTGGCGTATTCTATGACGTGATGATCTCGCATTCGCTTAGTTGTGGGTTCGAATCCTGCACTTCTCTCCGATTCACAGCATGGACTGTTACCTGCCCATCTCCCGGAGTAGGCTCCTCACTTCATATACTAACACATATGCCCATATGGCAACCGCGCATATGCATGAACGCATGTATGCATATATGCATACATGTAGATATGTGAGTATGTATATCCATGTGTGTATGCGTGTTTTATGTGTCTACAAACAAAATATATTTATACATGAAATTAATAAATTAATGATAGAAAACTTCAATCTATAAGAGCCTGAACTTGGAATTGCTCTCTAATTCCTCCAACTATTTTGCTAAATAACATTTTGAAGACTGTTTTTATCTGCTATTTATAGATGTTCAAGCTTAAATCGATGTGGGCTTTTCTTACCCAGACTGCTATGCCTATTATTCATAGCCACACACACGCGCACACACACACACACACACACACACACACACACACACACACACACACACACACACACACACACACACACACAAACACACACACACACACACACACACACACACACACACACACACACACACACACACACACACACACACACACACACACACACACACACACACACACACACACACACACACACACACACACACACACACACACACACACACACACACTCTCATGGCGCTGTGGTTAGAGCTCTGGCCTGCCACTACGGAGGTCCGGGTTCGACTCTCGCCACGGCTGAAATAATATCAGTATCGCAGCGCTGAGGGGTGTTACTCCAACTCTCGTGGGCGGGGAGTTGGGGGTGTGTGTGTGTGCAAGGTCATAGCATTACCCATTACACACACACACACACACACACACACACACACACACACAAACTATCACGAGTCCAACACGTGATCCAAAGACACAGTGAATACACACACACACACACACACACACACACACACACACACACACACACACACACACACACACACACACACACACACACACACACACACACACACACACACACACACACACACACACACACACACACACACACACACACACACACACACACACACACACACACACACACACACACACACACACACACACACACACACACACACACACACTCACACACACACCTGGAGGAATAACTGGGGAACTCATAATTATATGTGAACGAAGGTGAAGTGTCTAAGAGTCATATTCATACACCATAGCAATGAACGTCCTTATGTTCAGAGTGCATACGGTCGATTTTCCAAACAGACTTGCGTGGCGCAATGTCACAAGCGTATTTCCTTTATATATACAATATTGTCCCAAGGATTTCCTTCAATTATGATATTTCCTGGTCGGCGCTAAGTATATTATGTTATTAGAGGAAAACTCTCCTAGAGCAAGTATATTGTATATGTAAAAACAAGTCAACATAAACACCAATTGCGTCAGTTCTTAGGATTTATTTTCTACCATCTGAAGGAACGAAGTGGAATAATTAGATCTTTTTTTTTTAGCTAACGCAATACGAGTTTATTTAGCTTAGAGATCTTGTACATCGTTGTCGATACCAAGCGTTTCTATACTAACATGAAAACGTCTTGAATAGAGGATAAGATATTTATCATTAATCCTAATCTAACCTTTGACACATGAAAAAATACGACATCCTGAACATTTCGTAGATTTTAGAATTTGTAGAATTGTGATTTGCAGAAGAATCAATATTCCAGCAGTGTGATTCTAGAAAAATATGTAATCTTGATTTCCTTCCTCTCCCAACTGAGCCCATAGAATATCCCTTTAGGAAGGGAATTTCTCTCTAGAAGGGGAAGTCACCCCTAAATTAAGAGCGTGGAGATGAATAGAATAGTCTGGTAATAGACCGAGTAAAGGAAAAATAAAGGACAAAAAAGAGCAAACTACATATAATTAACAAATAAATGACTGTCTTATTGAAAAAAATACATTTTCCTTTCCATGTTGAATGTTCGTTTATAGTTCCATAGTTTGATCACAAAGCCTACGTAACTGCACAAAATCTTTACATATTAAGGCATTGGTGATGTCATGTCGACCTATCTGTAAAACGCTTGACGTCATGTCGACTCCGACGACAGTTTTATCAAATTTGAATAGATTTTGCCTACAGAAACTTTATTCATTTTATCGATCGAGTGAAAGAAGGTTTTCAACAACTTTAAATTTATCTGACATTGAGAACTTTCCTTATTTTCGAAGAGTGAAGTTTATCGAGGGTATTAAAGGGCATTAGTGTGATCATTATCGTCGTTGCCATTTTCCTCCTTTCTTTGTTCTCCTTTGTCACCTCTTCTGCTCATTTTCTCCTCCTACTCTTCTTCCCCTTCTCCATTCTCCTTCCTCTCTTTGTTTCCCGATTTTCTTCTTCTTTCTTCTCCTCCTCCTCCTTCTGTTTTTCCTTTTCCTTCCCCTTTCCCTCCTCCTTGCCCTGATCCTGCTTCTCCTCCTCCTCCTTCTTCTTCTTCTCCTCCTCCTCCTTCTTCTTCTCCTTCTCCTCTTCATTCTACTTCTCACCTATCTCTTGTTCTTTCTTCTCCTTCTCTCTTTCACCGTTTTCTATTTTTGCCTAAGCTGTGCGCTGGTGACGTAATCATTCACTTATTTGAGGGTTCAAATACCGCACTTTTTTCCGATTCCCATCAGTGACTATTACCTGCCCTAACAGTCCGAGTGCATAAAGTAAAGGTGACGGCTTCGACCGCAGCTACTCAGCGCCTCGTACCGTACGTTCCTCCCTTTTCCAAATTCGATGACTTCCTTTTCTATCTTAATCTTTTTTTTTCACATTTAACATAAGAAACTTTCATAGTTTAGAAATTTTCCTCTCGAGAAATAAAGAAATAGTAATATTAGCCAATCAGAGACGAGTCTAGGAAAATGGGCGGAGCTTGGCGAGTCCACTCCAGTTTCCACGTAACCATCTATTTGTGTTATTTTCTTTTCAGGAACTGGACTTCCAGAACTTCCTTTGCCCTGTGCCACCACAACACTTGCCATAACAACAACTACAAGCACAGAAACACCGATTAGAACTACTACTACAACTTTCACAACTACTTCTACAGAAAGTTCGATTGGTGTCACTACAACATCACCGATGACTACTATTACAATGCCGATGACTACCACTACAACACCGATGACTACAACTACAACACCCATGACTACTATTACAGCAACACCGATGACTACCACTACAACACCGATGACTACAACTACAACACCGATGACTACCACTACAGCAACACCGATGACTACCACTACAACACCGATGACTACCACTACAACAGCACCGATGACTACCACTACAACAACACCGAAGACCACCACTACAGAAACACCGATGATTACCACTACAACAACACCGATAACTACCACTACAACAATGCCGATAACTACCATTACAACACCGATGACTACAACAACAGAAACACCAATAACCACAACTACAACACCGATAACTACCACAACAGAAACACCGATAACTACCACTACAATAGCACCGATGACTACCACTACAGAAACACCCGTAACCACCACTACAACAGCCCAGATGACTACAACTACAGAAATACCGATGACTACCACTACAACAACACCGATGACAACCACAACAGAAACACCGATAACTACCACTGAAACACCGATGACTACCACCACAGAAACACCGATAACTACCACTACAACAACACTAATGACTACCACTACAACAATACCGATCACTATAACTACAGAAACGCCCACTGATACAAGTACAACATCACCGATAACCACCACTACAACACTGATGACTGCTATCACAACAACACCGATGACTACCACAACAGAAACACCTATTGGTACCAGTACAACACCAACAACTACCACTATAACTACCATTACAACAACACCGATAACTACAACTATAACAGAGCCGATGATTACCACAACACAAACGCCTGCTGATACCAGTACAACTACACAGATGACTACCACAACAGAGACGCCGATGATTACCACTACAGAAACACCCATAACTGCCATTACCACACCGATAACAACCATCACAACAACATCAATAACTACCACAACAGAAACGCCTATTAGTTCCACTACAGCAACATCGATGACTACCACAACAGAGACACCGATAACTACCACTACAGACACACCGATGACTACCACTACAGAAACACCGATAACTTCCACTACAGAAACACCGATAACTACCACTACAGACACACCGATGACTACCACTACAGAAACACCGATAACTACAGCTACAGCAACACCGATGACTACAACTACAGAAACGCCCACTGGTACAACTACAACATCACCGATAACTACCACAACAGTACCGATGACTACTACTACACAAGTTAGTACCACTGCAGTGGAACTGATAACTGCCGCTACACAAACACTGAGTGAAACCACAGCAACAACACCGATGACTACCACTACAGCAACACCGATGACTTCCATTACAGAAACACTTGTTAGTACCACTACAGCAGCGCCGATAACCAGCACAGGAACACCGATGACTAACGATACAGAAACGACAATAACATTCACTACAGCAGCCCCGATGACAACAAATACAGCAACACCGATGACCACCAAAACTACTACAACTGAAACTACAACACCAATAGTGGTTTCCGATACAACAACACAGACAACTAACGATACAGTAACACCGATGCCTACCGACACAACAACACCGATGACTGCAACTACAATCAGTCACTTATCAGTAACTACATCGACATCAACAGACTTAGAACTGGGGCAAGAGACTGTATCCTTCCAGACAACAGATACAACATTGATAAGGAATCAGACTACATATACGACTAATCCAACACATGTAACAACAGAAACTACATATGATATAATTGATTTAACAGCTACTACGGTAAATAAAAAAGATTTTCCAGGATCCATAGAAGAAAGTTTGGGAAATGCAGGTAATGTATTCCCGTTCTAACTTATTGAGATATGTGCTATATAATAATGAAAACCTATAGTGCTATATTTATTCTATATTTCAATTTAATTTTGACAATTTCACTGCATATCAAAATGTATACATAAAAGGGTACAAACATGCATATACATATATAAATGCATACAAAATGCATGTTTACCTACTGTGCATATACACATTTATACGTGGATATATGGATTTGCACACATACGTACATATATACATACATACATACACACATACATACATACATACATACATACATACATACATACATACATACATACATACATACATACATACATACAAACATATATATATAAATACATACATGTAATTTTGTAAAGGGACGATTTTACTCACGTATTCAGAGGGT
>NC_134818.1:18471149-18506149 GCF_046742065.1 Oratosquilla oratoria | reverse complement strand
ACACACACACACACACACACACACACACACACACACACACACACACACACACACACACACACACTTCACACTCCACATACACACACTCCACACACACACACTCCACACACACACACACACACACACACACACACACACACACACACACACACACACACACACACACACACACACACACACACACACACACACACACACACACACACTACACACACACACATAAACACAAACACACACACTTACACACACACACACACATTCACACACACTTCCACACATTCACCCACACTTACACACACACACACACACATACACACACACACACACACACACACACACACACACACACACACACACACACACACACACACACACACACACACACACACACACACACACACACACATACACACAGGGTTCCACGGTGTAGTTGTACTGTTGTCGACCGCTAATTCAGCGATCCAAGTGTGGGTCCCGCCCAGGGCTGAAATTTTCAGTATCGCTGCATTGTGAATCGGCACACCAGCTGTGGTGGACAAAGAGCTAGGTGTCTGCGTGCTAGGTAATCTTTTTTAGTATAGGAGGAGTTTGGTTTGACTAAAATCATCTGGTTTTAGTCAGAACGAGATATTTCACCCGGTCGCTGCACGGGGGGGTGGGGCCGACTAGCTGAATTAAATCGTTCATTGCCTTCCCTGTACGTAAGCGGTCTTCTTAAGCGGAATGAAAACATCGGGCATCAGCTACAACAACTGTATAAGTTTTCTGTTGAGGTGAAATGGTCAAATATGTCAAATTCACTACTGAATGTGAAAAAAGTTACTTTAGCTCTAGTGGGCAATGCACAAAGGTCTGTTCTTTTTTTGGGGCGACGGTTAAATAAACCCCGGGAAATTTCAGACCAAGTTCCTTGTATATTCAACTTTGCCATGGTCACCTTCCCGTCCCTACTTCACTACTCACATTTTTTTTTCTCTTTTTCTGAAATCAATATTTTTGTGACATCACTCCAAAGCCTAGTTTAATAGCCGCTAGTGCTAGCAACAAGTCAGCTTACCCGACAAGTAAGTATTCTACACTAGGATAGATTGGAAACCAGTTACTAACTTTCCGTTGGCATTGGGCAAGTAGAGGATTAGTTTGCAAGTCGCTAGAACTAGAGGATACTAAACTAGCCCCGTTTCAACAAGACTTAACTACTACTCGGCGACAGTAACCATGTAGTAAGCGCTGAAACTATCAGTTGTTTTAAAAAACGATTAGACAACTTTATGGATGGGGATGACAGGTGGTGATGGATACGGAGCTGCCTAGTGTAGGCCTTATGGTCTTATGCAGTCTCCTTTATTTCTTATGTTCTTATGTATCATAAGTTACCAAGCACATTTTTCTTTTTCTTTTATCAATGTTTTTGCGACACTATCATCTTTATCTCTTGTCATCAGGTCACCGTGGTCACTAAACCTTGATCAACTCGCCATTTTTTTTTTTAATTATGTCTCCAGCCAATTTTACTTATCCTCTCTTCTCTTCCTTCCCTGTTTCTCCTCTTCATCCCCCCCCTTTTTCCTTGTCTCTCCTCTTCACTTTCTCCTCTGTATTTCCTTTCTTCCTTTTACTAACTTTACATGTATCTTTGTTTCTCTACACTTTCAAATTGAGGATATCTTTGCTCAGCCCTTTCTTAGCATTCTAACGTCTATATTCGAGTCTTGTGTTTATTTTGGCAGCCGCCGGGAGATTTCATTCAGATGAAGGAAATTCCTCTAGTCCATAAAGAAACCTTATGATGCTCAACAACAACTTAAGCAATTTGGTTCTTGCTAACGCCAGACAATTGAATTAAGTTTAGAGCAGATTTTCTTCAACTTTTCTAACCTGTAGTCAGGTCTAGGTAATGTAGCATCCACTATACTTCTTTGCTATAAGACTATAAGGAACAGTTTTTTCCAACACCCTCTAAATTCTATTCTAGAACCTGAAGTTAAGATATATTTACAGGGAGCTAAAGTTCACATGTTTTCTTTCCTAGGGTCTTTCCTCCTCCTCCTCCTCCTCCTCCTCCTCCTCCTCCTCCTCCTCCTCCTCCTCCTCCTGCTCCTCTTCCTCCTCCTCCTGCTTCTCTTCCTCCTCCTGCTCCTCTTCCTCTTCTTGCTCCTCCTCCTCCTTCTCCTTCTGCTCCTCCTATTCCTCCTCCTACTTCACCTGCTCCTCCTCCTCCTCCTACTTTTCCTACTTCTCCTACTTCTCCTCACCTCCTTCTCCTACTCCTCTTCCTCCTTTCTTCCGTTTTCTTTGTTCTATCCCCTCCTCTCTGATTCACCTTGACGTCATCCTTCATCCTATTCCTATCGGTCCCCTCTCCTTCTGCTCTTCCTGACTCCACTCCTTTTCTCTCTCTATTTCCTTCCATTCCCCTGTCCTCCTCTTTCTATCCTATCCCTCCTCTTTCTATCCTATGCCCAACCTCTACCCTCTACTCCCTATCTTCCCTCACTCCCTACCCTCCTTCGTTCCCCTTCCATCAGTTCCCTTTCTTTCTAGTCTCCCTCCATCCACTCTCTCTCCTTTTCCTCCGCTTTCCTTTTCTCCCTTTCTCTCCGATTAAATCCCCTCTCCTCTTTTCCCCTTCTGTCCTATCCCCAGGCTCTTTCCTCTACTACCTTCCTCCCCCATTCCCCTCTATTCCCCTCACTTTTATTCTCCTTTTCTCGATTTCCTTACGTTTTCTTTCTCCTTCCCCTCCCCTTTTCCTCCCCTTCCTTCTCCTCGTCTTCCCAACTATCTTCCTCAGTTTCCCTTCCCCCTTCCCTTCCCTTCCTGTTTCCCCACTTTCTCCACTTTCCTTCTCCTTTTCTTTCTCCTGCTTTCTTCTCCCTTTTCATCCTCTGTTCCCCTTTCCCTTCTTCTCCCTTCCCAGTCTAGTTCTTCCATACCCCTGAAATCGTTGTCAGTGCTTCAGTACTGATCAGGAATGGAATAATCATGTCGTTCTTGACGAGTAGAAGGTGCGCTATCTTCTGCTTGTCTCCAGCGCTTGATAACACGACTCATCAATGAGATTGACGGCAATTCTGAAAGAGGACATCCATTTAAACTGTTTTGATACATACGATATTCCGAATAGCATCTTGTGTGGAAACAGCCTCCATTTTTATTTGATGCATCGCTAATTATTAGTTATATGTCAATTCATTATTATTTATTATCTACTTATTTGTTTATTATTTAACTATACCTATGCATTTATTTATGTATTTTATTTGCTATTTACATTATTATAGTTTTTATTTATTCATTTATTATTATTTTTTTTGCATCTGACCTACTGTAGATATGGACCAAAAGGTCTCCTGTCGGCATGCTCCGCCTTTGTAATCCTTTGTAATTTTACTTCTATTTTTGCAACTGTAGCAGTATGATTACGCTCACCGAAAGTCTTAACGATTTTGTAGGGGAGAGGGCAAACGCAGAGTATGGGATCTTTGGCCTCTCTCCTACAGTGCTGTTGCAGTCACTGCTGCATTTACTCTCTTTACGATTTTGTTATTATTATCATCACCAGCATGTGTGTACACGGACTTTACACAGTCTGTTTTCCTACATCCAATACTGCTTTGAACCATCCATATTAGTTTTGTGTTTACCATAAATATAATTTAGTTCACCCACTATTTTCTTTCCGTTTCATGTCGAAGTAGCTAAACGAGACGTGGGTGATAGCAGAGGGGGGGGATATATATTGACAAAGGTAGAAACAGAAGTTGACTGACCAGAGTTGATTATAAACAACCAATTTTAGAAACAATCGTATAAACGGTAACAGGAAAAAATATATATCTCGACAAATGCAGAAGCAGTTAAAGTTGGTAATTGGGTGAAGCAAGATAAATCACAGCAAATGCAAAAGCTGACTGACCGAAGTTGATTATAGACAAACGTTTTTAAAGGCTATCATATAAAAGAATCGGATACAAACAAACAATTACAAAACATATTTCTGTTAAAGGTGTCAGGTAGCGGAATTCCCTAGTTACAAAAATCCCTAGTAGCGTAATTCCCTAGTAGTGAAATTCCCTAGTAGCGAAATTCCCTAGTAGCGAAATTCTCTAGTAGCGAAATTCCCTAGTAGTGAAATCCCCTAGTAGCGAAATCCCCTAGTAACGAAATCGCCCTAGTAGCGAAATTCCCTAGTAGCGAAATTCCCTAGTAGAGAAATTCCCTAGTAGAGAAATTCCCTAGTAGAGAAATTCCCTAGTAGAGAAATTCCCTAGTAGAGAAATTCCCTAGTAGAGAAATTCCCTAGTAGAGAAATTCCCTAGTAGAGAAATTCCCTAGTTGTGTAATTTCCTGGTAGCGAAATTCCCTTGTAACAAAATGTCCGGTAACGAGATAGCCAGTCCCAAAAAGTCCAGTAGCAAACTGTTCGGCCACACTTGGCCACCAATCCTCTCTCCTTTTCTCTCTCCACTTCCCTTCCCACTTTCCCCCCATTTTTCATTTTCTTTCCACATTTCTCCCTATCCCTCACCTTCACACGTTTTTCTTCTCTCCTCACCTCCTCCCTTCTTCCCTTTCCCTCCCCTCTACGCTCTCCCTGCCCTTCCTCTCCTTTATCTAGTCCTTCCCCTATTTTTCTTCCCTTCTTTCCTACCCTTCCTATCCCTTCCCTTCTCTCTTCAACGTTTCTATACCCTTTCCATCATTTCCCTTCTCTTCATTCGTCTTCACTATTTTCCTCCCTTTCATTTTCCTCCAATTTCCTCCCTTATCTTCCTTTTCCTTTTCCTTTCCCCTCCCCTTCTTTCCCGTTTTCCTACTCCCTTCCCCTCTCCCCAATCCCCTCTCCCAATCCCCTTCCTCCTCTCCCCCACCCCTTCTCCCCTCCACTCTCCCCTCTCCCCTCCCTTCTCCCCTCTCCCCTCCCTTCTCCCCTCCCCCTTTCTCCTCTGCTACCCCTCTTCCTCTCCCGCTCATGTGGAATCTAAACCGTTTAAATTATGCATTGGATGCTCAGTCTTATAGACTTTGATGTATATCTTGCTAAACAGGATCTCCTTAGTGGCGCTCCCTTTCTCTCTCCTTACTAACCAACCCAGCATCCCTTTCATCTCCTCCATGTATTTTTGTCCTCCTTGTTTCTCCTTTTTTCAGTGTGTAATCTAAGGACTTTATGACACCTTTACGGACCAAAGGCGCGCAGCGTTGTTGCTTTATGGTTGGAGACTAATCCACTATCCCTCACTTCTGCTACCTTCTTTAAGTCCTCTCTATGACTTCATCTCTTCTGCGTGATTTGTTCCCCAAAGACAGAACCGGTGGTTATTTCTGGGAATATATATATATATATATATATATATATATATATATATATATATATATATATATATATATATATATATATATATATATATATATATATATATATATATCCTTTTTCACTACCTTGGCTTTCTCCATGTCACCAATTTTTTCTCCTCTACTTTCCCCTTTTGTTTAATCTTCGTTCTGCCCCAACTTCCCTGCTGGTCCCTTCTGAAACCCAGTTGGTTTCTACCAGTTTTCTCTTTTTCATCCTCTTTGTAACAATTTTTATTCTATTTCTCTTCTTTATCACTAGATATCTATTTCAGTTTCCTCCTCCATTCTCTCCCCATTGATACAGGCAGGCAGACACACACAGACAGGCACAGGCAGACACAGACAGACAGACGGATAGACAGACTGGCAGACACACAGGTACACAGGTAGACAGACGGGCAGACAGACAGACAGACAGACAGACGGACAGATGGAAGAATGGACAAACGGATGAACGGACAGACGGATGAAAACGGACAGACTGATGAAAACGGACAGACTGATGAAAACGGACAGACTGATGGAAACGGACAGACCGATGAAAACTGAAAGACTAATGGAAACGGACAGACTGATGAAAACTGACACTGATGAAAACGGAGAGACCGATGGAAACGGAGAGACTGATGGAAACGTACAGACTGATGAAAAATGACACTGATGAAAACGGAGAGACTGATGGAAACGGAGAGACTGATGGAAACGGAGAGACTGATGAAAACGGAGAGACTGATGGAAACGGAGAGACTGATGGAAACGGAGAGACTGATGGAAACGGAGAGACTGATGGAAACGGAGAGACTGATGGAAACGGAGAGACCGATGGAAACGGAGAGACCGATGGAAACGGAGAGACCGATGGAAACGGAGAGACCGATGGAAACGGAGAGACCGATGGAAACGGAGAGACTGATGGAAACGGAGAGACTGATGGAAACGGAGAGACTGATGGAAACGGAGAGACTGATGGAAACGGAGAGACTGATGGAAACGGAGAGACTGATGGAAACGGAGAGACCGATGGAAACGGAGAGACCGATGGAAACGGAGAGACCGATGGAAACGGAGAGACCGATGGAAACGGAGAGACCGATGGAAACGGAGAGACCGATGGAAACGGAGAGACCGATGGAAACGGAGAGACCGATGGAAACGGAGAGACCGATGGAAACGGAGAGACTGATGGAAACGGAGAGACTGATGGAAACGGAGAGACTGATGGAAACGGAGAGACTGATGGAAACGGAGAGACTGATGGAAACGGAGAGACTGATGGAAACGGAGAGACTGATGGAAACGGAGAGACTGATGGAAACGGAGAGACTGATGGAAACGGAGAGACTGATGGAAACGGAGAGACTGATGGAAACGGAGAGACTGATGGAAACGGAGAGACTGATGGAAACGGAGAGACTGATGGAAACGGAGAGACTGATGGAAACGGAGAGACTGATGGAAACGGAGAGACTGATGGAAACGGAGAGACTGATGGAAACGGAGAGACTGATGGAAACGGAGAGACTGATGGAAACGGAGAGACTGATGGAAACGGAGAGACTGATGGAAACGGAGAGACTGATGGAAACGGAGAGACTGATGGAAACGGAGAGACTGATGGAAACGGAGAGACTGATGGAAACGGAGAGACTGATGGAAACGGAGAGACTGATGGAAACGGAGAGACTGATGGAAACGGAGAGACTGATGGAAACGGAGAGACTGATGGAAACGGAGAGACTGATGGAAACGGAGAGACTGATGGAAACGGAGAGACTGATGGAAACGGAGAGACTGACGAAAACGGACAGACTGACGAAAACGGACAGACTGACGAAAACGGACAGACTGACGAAAACGGACAGACTGACGAAAACGGACAGACTGACGAAAACAAACAGACTGAAGAAATCAGACTGAAGAAATCAGACTGACGAAAACGGAAAGACTGACGAAAACGGACATACTAATGAAAATGGGACAGACTGATGAAAATGGGACAGACTGATGAAAACGGACAGACGGAAAGATGAAGGAACGGACAGACGGAGGGACAGATATATAGGAAGGCAGAAAGACAATAACGCAGACCAACAAAAATATAAGCAGATACAAAGTCAGTCTTAAAGCTATATAGACACGGACAGGCAAACACAAAGACATGAATAAAGGCAGAAAAAAAAAACACAGGCAGACAAAAAAGAAAAAAAAAAGATGAACGTACAAATAGAGAATAGCAGACGCAACGACACAGAAAAAATACAAAGATAGGTAGACAGGTAGACTGATTCAAAGACAAATAAATACCTAGATGGATACAAAAATAGACTGAAAAATAAAGACAAACTGGAATAGAAAAAAGTGATAGAGAGCCAGAGAGAATCAGACTCAGGAAGAGAGTCAGGAAGAGAGTCAGGAAGAGAGTCAGGAAGAGAGTCAGGAAGAGAGTCAGGAAGAGAGTCAGGATGAGAGTCAGGATGAGAGTCAGGATGAGAGTCAGGATGAGAGTCAGGATGAGAGTCAGGATGAGAGGCAGGAAGAGAGTCAGGAAGAGAGGAAGAGTGTCAGGGAGAGATTCAGAGTAAAAGAGCCAGAGTTAAAGAGCCAGAGTCAAAGTGTCATAAAGAGTCAGTCAAAATCAGAAAGTCAGTCAAAATCAGAAAGAGTCTATCAAAGTCAGAAAGAGTCTATCAAAGTCAGAAGTCAGGAGTCAGGAGTCGGAGTCAGAAGGAGTCGGAGTCAGAAGGAGTCGGAGTCAGAAGGAGTCGGAGTCAGAAGGAGTCGGAGTCAGAAGGAGTCGGAGTCAGAAGGAGTCGGAGTCAGAAGGAGTCGGAGTCAGAAGGAGTCGGAGTCAGGAGTCGGAGTCAGAAGGAGTCGGAGTCAGAAGGAGTCGGAGTCAGAAGGAGTCGGAGTCAGAAGGAGTCGGAGTCAGAAGGAGTCGGAGTCAGAAGGAGTCGGAGTCAGAAGGAGTCGGAGTCAGAAGGAGTCGGAGTCAGAAGGAGTCGGAGTCAGAAGGAGTCGGAGTCAGAAGGAGTCGGAGTCAGAAGGAGTCGGAGTCAGAAGGAGTCGGAGTCAGAAGGTTTCGGAGTCAGAAGGTTTCGGAGTCAGAAGGAGTCGGAGTCAGAAGGAGTCGGAGTCAGAAGGAGTCGGAGTCAGGAGTCGGAGTCAGAAGGAGTCGGAGTCAGAAGGAGTCGGAGTCAGAAGGAGTCGGAGTCAGAAGGAGTCGGAGTCAGAAGGAGTCGGAGTCAGAAGGAGTCGGAGTCAGAAGGAGTCGGAGTCAGAAGGAGTCGGAGTCAGAAGGAGTCGGAGTCAGAAGGAGTCGGAGTCAGAAGGAGTCGGAGTCAGAAGGAGTCGGAGTCAGAAGGAGTCGGAGTCAGAAGGAGTCGGAGTCAGAAGGAGTCGGAGTCAGAAGGAGTCGGAGTCAGAAGGAGTCGGAGTCAGAAGGAGTCGGAGTCAGAAGGAGTCGGAGTCAGAAGGAGTCGGAGTCAGAAGGAGTCGGAGTCAGAAGGAGTCGGAGTCAGAAGGAGTCGGAGTCAGAAGGAGTCGGAGTCAGAAGGAGTCGGAGTCAGAAGGAGTCGGAGTCAGAAGGAGTCGGAGTCAGAAGGAGTCGGAGTCAGAAGGAGTCGGAGTCAGAAGGAGTCGGAGTCAGAAGGAGTCGGAGTCAGAAGGAGTCGGAGTCAGAAGGAGTCGGAGTCAGAAGGAGTCGGAGTCAGAAGGAGTCGGAGTCAGAAGGAGTCGGAGTCAGAAGGAGTCGGAGTCAGAAGGAGTCGGAGTCAGAAGGAGTCGGAGTCAGAAGGAGTCGGAGTCAGAAGGAGTCGGAGTCAGAAGGAGTCGGAGTCAGAAGGAGTCGGAGTCAGAAGGAGTCGGAGTCAGAAGGAGTCGGAGTCAGAAGGAGTCGGAGTCAGAAGGAGTCGGAGTCAGAAGGAGTCGGAGTCAGAAGGAGTCGGAGTCAGAAGGAGTCGGAGTCAGAAGGAGTCGGAGTCAGAAGGAGTCGGAGTCAGAAGGAGTCGGAGTCAGAAGGAGTCGGAGTCAGAAGGAGTCGGAGTCAGAAGGAGTCGGAGTCAGAAGGAGTCGGAGTCAGAAGGAGTCGGAGTCAGAAGGAGTCGGAGTCAGAAGGAGTCGGAGTCAGAAGGAGTCGGAGTCAGAAGGAGTCGGAGTCAGAAGGAGTCGGAGTCAGAAGGAGTCGGAGTCAGAAGGAGTCGGAGTCAGAAGGAGTCGGAGTCAGAAGGAGTCGGAGTCAGAAGGAGTCGGAGTCAGAAGGAGTCGGAGTCAGAAGGAGTCGGAGTCAGAAGGAGTCGGAGTCAGAAGGAGTCGGAGTCAGAAGGAGTCGGAGTCAGAAGGAGTCGGAGTCAGAAGGAGTCGGAGTCAGAAGGAGTCAGTCAGAAAGGGAGTCAGTCAGAAAGGGACTCAGTCAGAAAGGGACTCAGTCAGAGAGGGAGTCAGTCAGAGAGGGAGTCAGTCAGAGAGGGAGTCAGTCAGAGAGGGAGTCAGTCAGAGAGGGAGTCAGTCAGGGAGAGGGAGTCAGTCAGGGAGAGGGAGTCAGTCAGGGAGAGGGAGTCAGTCAGGGAGAGGGAGTCAGTGGGAGAGGGAGTCAGTGGGAGAGGGAGTCAGTGGGAGAGGGAGTCAGTGGGAGAGGGAGTCAGTCAGGGAGAGGGAGTCAGTCAGGGAGAGGGAGTCAGTCAGGGAGAGGGAGTCAGTGGGAGAGGGAGTCAGTGGGAGAGGGAGTCAGTGGGAGAGGGAGTCAGTGGGAGAGGGAGTCAGTGGGAGAGGGAGTCAGTGGGAGAGGGAGTCAGTCAGGGAGAGTGAGTCTGTCAGGGAGAGGGAGTCAGTCAGGGAGAGGGCGTCAGTGAGGGAGAGGGAGTCAGTGTGAGAGGGAGTCAGTGGGAGAGGGAGTCAGTGGGAGAGGGAGTCAGTGGGAGAGGGAGTCAGTGGGAGAGGGAGTCAGTCAGTGAGAGGGAGTCAGTCAGGGAGAGGGAGTCAGTCAGGGAGAGGGAGTCAGTCAGGGAGAGGGAGTCAGTGAGGGAGAGTGAGAGAGTGAGTGAGAGGGAGTCAGTCAGAGAGGGAGTCAGTCAGGGAGAGGGAGTCAGTCAGGGAGAGGGAGTCAGTCAGGGAGAGGGAGTCAGTCAGGGAGAGGGAGTCAGTCAGGGAGAGGGAGTCAGTGGGAGAGGGAGTCAGTGGGAGAGGGAGTCAGTGGGAGAGGGAGTCAGTGGGAGAGGGAGTCAGTCAGGGAGAGGGAGTCAGTCAGGGAGAGGGAGTCAGTGGGAGAGGGAGTCAGTGGGAGAGGGAGTCAGTGGGAGAGGGAGTCAGTGGGAGAGGGAGTCAGTGGGAGAGGGAGTCAGTGGGAGAGGGAGTCAGTGGGAGAGGGAGTCAGTGGGAGAGGGAGTTAGAGAGAGTTAGAGAGAGTTAGAGAGAGTTAGAGAGAGTTAGAGAGAGTTAGAGAGAGTTAGAGAGAGTTAGAGAGAGTTAGAGAGAGTTAGAGAGAGTTAGAGAGAGTTAGAGAGAGAGAGTTAGAGAGTTAGAAAGAGAGAGTTAGGGAGAGAGAGTTAGAGAGTTAGAGAGTTAGAGAGTTAGAGATGTTAGAGAGAGAGTTAGAGATGTTAGAGAGAGTTAGATAGAGAGAGTTAGATAGAGAGTTAGATATAGTTAGAGAGTTAGTGAGAGTGAGTTAGTGAGAGTTAGTGAGAGTGAGTTAGTGAGAGTTAGTGAGAGAGAGAGAGTTAGTGAGAGTGAGAGTGAGAGTGAGAAAGAGTTAGTGAGAGAGAGAGTGAGAGTTAGTGAGAGTGAGTTAGTGAGAGTTAGTGAGAGTGAGTTAGTGAGAGTTAGTGAGAGAGAGAGAGTTAGTGAGAGTGAGAGTGAGAAAGAGTTAGTGAGAGTTAGTGAAAGAGAGAGTGAAAGAGAGAGTTAGTGAGAGAGTTAGTGAGAGTTAGTGAGAGAGAGTTGGTGAGAGTGAGAGTGAGAAAGAGTTAGTGAGAGTTAGTGAAAGAGAGAGTTAGTGAAAGAGAGAGTTAGTGAAAGAGAGAGTTAGTGAGAGAGTTAGTGAGAGAGAGAGTTAGTGAGAGAGAGAGTTAGTGAGAGAGAGAGTTAGTGAGAGAGAGAGTTAGTGAGAGAGAGAGTTAGTGAGAGAGAGAGTTAGTGAGAGAGAGAGTTAGTGAGAGAGAGTTAGTGAGAGAGTTAGTGAGAGAGTTAGTGAGAGAGTTAGTGAGAGAGTTAGTGAGAGAGTTAGTGAGAGAGTTAGTGAGAGAGTTAGAGAGAGTTAGAGAGAGAGTTAGAGAGAGAGAGAGAATTAGTGTGAGAGAGAATTAGAGTGAGACAGAGTTAGAGTGAGAGAGAGTTAGAGTGAGAGTTAGAGTGAGAGTTAGAGTGAGAGTGAGAGATAGTTAGTGAGAGATAGTGAGAGATAGTGAGAGAGAGTTAGTGAGAGAGAGTTAGTGAGAGTGAGAGAGTGAGAAAGAGAGAGTTAGTGAGAGAGAGAGAGATAGTGTGAGAGAGTTAGTGTGAGAGAGTTAGTGAGAGAGATAGTGTGAGAGAGTTAGTGTGAGAGAGTTAGTGAGAGAGAGTTAGTGAGAGAGAGTTAGTGTGAGAGAGTTAGTGTGAGAGAGTTAGTGAGAGAGTTAGTGAGAGTGAGAGTTAGTGAGAGTGAGAGAGTTAGTGAGAGAGAGAGTTAGTGAGAGAGAGAGTTAGTGAGAGAGAGAGTTAGTGAGAGAGAGAGTTAATGAGAGAGAGTTAATGAGAGAGAGTTAATGAGAGAGAGTTAATGAGAGAGAGTTAGTGAGAGAGAGAGTTAGTGAGAGAGAGAGTTAGTGAGAGAGAGAGTTAGTGAGAGAGAGAGTTAGTGAGAGAGAGAGTTAGTGAGAGAGAGAGTTAGTGAGAGAGAGAGTTAGTGAGAGAGAGAGTTAGTGAGAGAGAGAGTTAGTGAGAGAGAGAGTTAGTGAGAGAGAGAGTTAGTGAGAGAGAGTTAGTGAGAGAGAGTTAGTGAGAGAGTTAGTGAGAGAGTTAGTGAGAGAGAGTTAGTGAGAGAGAGAGTTAGTGAGAGAGAGAGTTAGTGAGAGAGAGAGTTAGTGAGAGAGAGAGTTAGTGAGAGAGAGAGTTAGTGAGAGAGTTAGTGAGAGAGATAGTGAGAGAGATAGTGAGAGAGATAGTGAGAGTTAGTAAGAGAGAGTTAGTAAGAGAGAGTTAGTAAGAGAGAGTTAGTGAGAGAGAGGGTTAGTGAGAGAGAGGGTTAGTGAGAGAGAGGGTTAGTGAGAGAGAGGGTTAGTGAGAGAGAGGGTTAGTGAGAGAGAGGGTTAGTGAGAGAGAGGGTTAGTGAGAGAGAGGGTTTGTGAGAGAGAGGGTTAGTGAGAGAGAGGGTTAGTGAGAGAGAGGGTTAGTGAGAGAGAGGGTTAGTGAGAGAGAGGGTTAGTGAGAGAGAGGGTTAGTGAGAGAGAGGGTTAGTGAGAGAGAGAGGGTTAGTGAGAGAGAGGGTTAGTGAGAGAGAGGGTTAGTGAGAGAGAGGGTTAGTGAGAGAGAGGGTTAGTGAGAGAGAGGGTTAGTGAGAGAGAGGGTTAGTGAGAGAGAGGGTTAGTGAGAGAGAGGGTTAGTGAGAGAGAGGGTTAGTGAGAGAGAGGGTTAGTGAGAGAGAGAGAGTTGGTGAGAGAGAGAGTTGGTGAGAGAGAGAGTTGGTGAGAGAGGGTTTGTGAGAGAGAGGGTTAGTGAGAGAGAGGGTTAGTGAGAGAGAGTTGGTGAGAGAGAGAGTTGGTGAGAGAGAGAGTTGGTGAGAGAGAGAGTTGGTGAGAGAGAGAGTTGGTGAGAGAGAGAGTTGGTGAGAGAGAGAGTTGGTGAGAGAGAGAGTTGGTGAGAGAGAGAGTTGGTGAGAGAGAGAGTTGGTGAGAGAGAGAGTTGGTGAGAGAGAGAGTTGGTGAGAGAGAGAGTTGGTGAGAGAGAGAGTTGGTGAGAGAGTTGGTGAGAGAGTTGGTGAGAGAGAGAGTTAGTGAGGAGGAGGCTTTGGCGTGAGGGAGGAAAATAAGTGAGCGGTGGGGTAGGTGGAAGGAGGAGGAGGGAGTCTTTGACAGGAAATTGAGATCGTAAGCAAACTAATATAGTCTGCCCTGTGCTGTGTGGAAAGTAAACAAAAACGTTAACGGCTGACACTGGCAAGCCTCCCCCCCACCCCCCTCACACACACACATTTATTTAGTTAGATGATATTTGGTTGAACGAGTGCCAGTTTCCTATAACCACATAATAGTCAAAACTGAAAAACCATTTACCCAGTTACGCTGGTATCTGTAGTGACAGTTTGATGCAATGGCCAATTTCCCTGGCACAAGTCCTTGGAAGATATTGTTTACAGGGTACTTTAAGCAGCTCTGCTCTCTCACTAAGACCTTCTTTCACGTGATAACCACCAACACTACATAAACACCTTATCAAAGGAAAGCGACTTTGGAATGTTACATAGTCAATACGACTCACAAACATAAGCTGATTTATTATGCCCGGTTACTGATTCAGTTGGGAAGGTCAAGAGGGAGAAGGGTTCCTTTTGAACTTCACCCACGTTCTGTAGAATGGGAGGGGAGTGAGGGAGTGAGGGAGGGAGGAAGGGTCGATAGACCCACCCCTCCCTCCTTCCTGGTCTAGGGCAAACGAAGACAACACAGGAGATGCGCCATATTTTGTTGAGAAAATTACTCTGATCGAACGAGCTAACACTGTCAAGTACCATCCACGGATATCAAGTCCCCGGACGTAATTTCGTTGGTTGTTTTAAATAGGACTATTTACCCGCTTCATTGTTATTCATACGTTCCTAGTTAACAAACTTTCAAGAAAGAGCTAATGCATAGTGATGTGGCTAAGATACCACGAGTGTGAGTTCCCACCTTTTGAATACATTAATTGTTTTTCTTTCACACTTTCCTAATTCCAACATTTCTTTCCCGTTCCTTCATTTTCCTGCCCTTCCCTCATCTCCAAATATTCTCAGTACTGAAAATATCTTTACCTTAAATCATAATGTCTGTACTGGGGTATAGATTGCATAGTAATGTAGATTTAGTACTTTGGGGAATATGTAGTCACCCCTTACATAATAGAGGCACACGTCTTTCATATATGAATACTCAGCTACCCTTTTTTTCTTTTCAATGTTTCTTCTTTCTGTTGCCTCATAACCTATCCTTTACCTTTCCCGAGTATCCACATCTTGATTTTCCTAGGCTTCTATGGTAGAGGATAAGAATGCCACCACAATATTTCCATGCGTGTTATAGGGGTTGACTAAATGGGATGGACTAAGATGTCTAGAAAGTTCACTCTCTATAAGTTTCTCCTGCAAAGAGTCAAGGCAGAAAAGGATCTGAGAGGAAAACTTAAAGGAGAAAAAATAGTAATTGGGTCTTTGAGAGCTCACGAGTGTAAGGCATACGAGAACAGAAAGGATGTTGGTAGTAAGTTTCTAGAAAAAAGATGGATGTGTTAGCATTAAGTGATAGTACACTGAAAGGTAAACATAAGTTTAGATTAAGGAATGAAGTAGGTAGGGTGTCTGGAGTGGAAAGAGGACAAAAGGAGGAGGGGTTCTTTTGATGAGTGATGAGATATATATGGGATGGAATAGAAGAAAGTGTCATCGAGAATAGTACGGTAAAATACGAATAGGTTGGGCGGTATGAATATTTGTGAGTCCGCACGGTCGTATTGAAAAGAACGGGGAGATCGAAGATTCTTAGGATGACCTGAATAAATGTATAGAGTTTTGGAAAGGATGTAAATGTATTGGTGTTGATGGATCTGAATATTGGACTAGGAGGTGAGTCGGTGGATGGAGTGATTGGGAATTATAATGTACTTGGAATAAATGGAAGTAGAGAGATAGAGATGTATATGGAAAGAGAATTGATATATGATAACAAAATAGAAGAAATATGTACGAAAGTATACATGAGTCAGGATAGTTAATGAAAGGATAGTCGAGAGAGCATCTAGACTATGTAGTGGTGTCCAATAGTGTAAATAAAGTAAATCTAGACATGCGTGTACTAAGGGGAGAGAGATGTGGAATATCTGATGTAAGGTGAAAAAATTAGAGAGGGAGACAGAGGTACCCACAATTTTCTTGAACACCTCACATTCACTGTCTACATTTTGTATTTCATTGGTTCTGAAATTCCTTGGTTTTGCCCTTTCACATATCTGCATTGTTTTTTATAATTTCCTTAGTCCCATATTTATACTTCTAGTTGTATCACAGCAGACCTATGGATATGAATACTTGCATAGAGACGTGACCTATGATTTTCAAAATGTATTGAAAAATACGAATATCATCATCTTAATCATATTACGGTTTTACTGAAAAATATGGCGTAAAGCTGAATTACTTGTGATTAATCATAATAATGATGATATACTGTTAATTAGAAGCCTACCCAAGGCAATGAAATGAAATATTGCTCGCGCAATATATTTATTCTTGAGAACTTGGTTGAATGAGATGTATGAGATGCAGGAGTTTTGATGCAATTATATAACCTCTTTGATTATATCACTCGTTCAACTAGTATTTTATTCTACTTGCCGTCAGGTGATTTTATTATGATGAAGAGAAATCCTCTGATTCTGAAGGGTAAGTACAGGGGCATGTTTACATTGGTTTATGCAGGAAACATTGATATAGTTTACTCACGAACGAAATATATGATGCCGCTGAAACAGGACTTATCTCCAGCTTATCGAGAAGATAAATGTTATCTTGAGGATCAGAAATAATATCAATATTGGTTTATGACTGAATAAATCAAGAGTACCTCTGAAGGATAACCACTTACCATCTTTCACCAATGACTTATGTCTTCAGCTTGCAAAAACAAACAAACACGTGATGAGGGGTATCGCACAAAGAACTTTAAGAACCACTGACACCTCCAACAGATGCATCATCGTTATTCACTTTAAACTCAGTAGGATATCTAACCTTTTTCTGAAAATAATATGAAGCCTAGAACTAACCTCCAGAAAAGTCCTCTTTTGTATGGTGAATAACAAGCACACGGACGCACACGCGCGCGCGCACACACACGCGCGCGCACACACAATTACACGCGCGCCCGCACACACACACACACACACACACACACACACACACACACACACACACACACACACACACACACACACACACACACACACACACACACACACACGCGCGCGCGCGCGCACACACTTACACACACACACACACACACACACACACACACGCACACACACACACACACACACACACACACACACACACACACACACACACACACACACACACACACACACACACACACACACACACACACACACACACACACACACACACACACTCTTGGCTGAAAAAATCACCTCTTGGAATACAGATTAAATATATAACCTTTGAAGAACAGCTCGACAGGCTGGACCATTTGAAAAATCTTTCCTTTGTAACAATTAGTTTAGTCCCTCTGCTGAAGAAATACCTCTTTATAACTACTTTGATCTCGTTCCTTCCTTTTATTTCTTTGACGCCGCGGGTGCCTCCCCTCAGTACGTTTTTCTTTGGACACTTCGTGCCCGGGATTGCTTTCTCATAGACGAGTAATTCCCCGTAAGTTTACTTTTAATCATTTTTGTCAAAATCTTTGGGCCATAATGATACAAGGGGATTAGAAATTTACCTCACGAAGGCAGGCTTAGGCATCTTAATTTACACTTTTTTGAAAGACGAAGAATGCGTGGAGAGCATATAGAGATATTCAAATGGGTCAAGGGCTCTTACAAGCAGGCAAGGTCATCATTCTAAGACAAAAGGGCAGCACTCGTAGTAATGGGGTTAAAATGGACAATTTTTGGCTTAAGGCAATAGGCAAGAATTAGTGTGCCATAGTGGTTAACGAATGGAATAAAATTAGTAACAATGTAGTGAGTGCTGAAACTTGGTTGTTTCAAGAGAAGATTAAATCATTTTATGTTCATATGATATATATGAAATATATATATATATATATATCACTGTACCTCCTTTTTTTAGACATTCTGCATGGCATCCATCCAGACCAGGTGCTTTACCTGCTTTCATCATCTTAACAACTGCCTTCACTTCTTCCTTCCTTATTTCTCCTCCATTTTCCTCACTCATCACGGTCATTTTCTTAGCATTTCCCACTGCAACTATCTTTCCCTCCCCATCCTCCTTCATGGTGGACTGGCTGGTGAGGTTATTTAATGTTTGCTGGAGAGAGGGTAGAGTGCCGGAGGACTGGAGGAGTGCCTGTATAGTTCCACTTTACAAGGGAAAAGGGGACAAGTGTGAATGTAGTAGTTTCAGAGGGATTAGCTTGTTAAGTGTAGTTGGGAAGGCTTATGGGAGGATCTTGATTGAGAGGATTAGGAGAGGAACAGAGGGAGTAACTGGTGAGGAAGAGTGTGGATTTAGGACGGGTAGAGGTTGTGTAGATCAGATCTTTGTGATAAGACAAATGTGTGAGAAAGCTAGAGGAAAGGGGAAGGATATTTTTTGGGCTTTTATGGATCTGGAAAAGGCTTACGATAGGGTAGACAGAAAGGCACTGTGGGAGGTTATGCAGATATATGGGATAGGAGGAAAGCTTCTTGGAGCTGTCAAGAGTTTTTATGAGAGTAGTAGAGCTTGTGTCAGGATTAGAAATGGAGAGAGTGAGTGGTTCGAGGTAAAGGTTGGACTTCGTCAAGGATGCGTTATGTCGCCCTGGCTGTTCAACTTATACATGGATGGAGTAGTGCGAGAGGTAAATGCAAGGGTAGTGGGTCAGGGATTGGAGATGGTTAAAAAAAATGGAGAAAAGTGGAAGGTGAGCCAGCTGTTGTTTGCGGACGACACTGCGCTTGTGGCAGGATCGGAGGAGGGACTGAGGAAGTTGGTGACAGAGTTTGGGAGAGTATGTGATAGAAAGCTAAAGATAAATGTGGGTAAAAGTAAGGTGATGAGATGTACAAGGGGTGAAGGTGGCAGTAGACTGGAAGTGAGCATTAAGGGAGAGCGACTGGAGGAAGTGGATAGTTTTAGATACTTGGGTGCAAATGTGGCAGGAAAAGGTGGGGTGAAGGTGGAGATAGAATGTAGATTGAGAGAAGCGAGTAAATGCCTTGGTGGATTGAAGAGTGTAATGAGGGATAGACATTTGGGAATGGATGCTAAGAGGAGACTGTATGAACGAGTGATTGTGCCAACAGCACTGTATGGGGCAGAAACATGGAACATAAGAGAGGAAGAGAATGTGTTTGAGATGAGGTGTCTGAGAAGTATGATGGGGGTTACTAGGCTAGATAGAGTGAGAAATGAGGAGGTGAGGAGAAGAACGGGGGTGGAAAGGGAGTTGAGAGATAGGGTTGATGAAAGAGTATTAGGATGGTTTGGACACATGGAAAGAATGAATGAAGAAAGACTAGTAAAAGAGGTATGGAAGGCAGATGTGGAGGGAGTGAACATGAGGGGACGTCCTAGGATGAGGTGGAGGGATGGGGTGAAGGGGGCTTTGGGGAAGAGGGGAATGTCTGTTGAGGAAGGACGGGAGAGGACAGAAGACAGGGGTGAATGGAGAATGGTTGTATATGGATGATGATGTGATGCATGAGGTGGAATGGGCGGGGGGATGGGGTGTGAGGTAGTATGTGTAAGCAAAATTTGACGCATCCCGAAGGGATTTCTCCCCGTCTTCTCCTTTTATGCATGGGGGGACGGAGAGGGGGGGTCGCCGATTTAATGAAGCGGCCTTGCTGTGGATGTGCTGTGTCTTGTGACACTGCTTCTGACCCAGGGCAGTGGACAAGGTGCAGGGATGACCCGTCATCCAGGAGGTGCTAAGATAAGAGGGAGGGTGGAGGGGTGTGGAGTGTATTCAGGGATGGAATGGGTGGGAATGAATTTATGCCTTTTCCTTTTTGGCTACCTCCCTTGTAAGGGGGAAAAAGCCTTGGTATATGTATGTATATATATGTATATATATATATGAATATATAGGTGTATATATATGTATATATAATATATGTATATGTATATATATATATATATATATATATGTATATATACACATATATGTATATAGTGTATATACATATGTGTATGTATATGTGTGTGTATATATGTATATGTGTATATATATATATGTATATGTATGTATATATAATATATATATATATATGAATATATATATATATGTATGTTAATACTGATGACCCACTTTCGGAGAATAATAAGCGAAGATATAGAGATGTGTATTTTTCGATGACTTACTGTGATCCTCTTCAGCATATGAGTAACAAAGTAGAGAAACAATGTGTATTTATAGTGAAACAGTGAGGTAGCAAGAATTTCACTATAAATACACATTGTTCTCTATTTGTTACTCATATATGCTGAAGACGATCACAGTATGTGATCGAAATATACAGATCTCTATATTTTCGCTTATTCTTCTCCGAAAGCGGGTCATCAGTATTATTTTACAAATGTGCTACGACATATCTTTGTTGTGATATATGTATGTATGTATGTATATATGTGTATATGAAGGTATGTATGTATGTATGTATGTATATATGTATATATATATATATATGTATATATATATATATATATATATATATATATATATATATATAAATGTGTATATTTCAGTTAAAGTCAAACATGCTTCCCATGCTCTAAAGACCATTCTTTGTTTTGAAGGATCTACAGTAGATACTGGGGTAGGTTTTCAAATGGACAATTCTGTCTATCTTCAAAAAATATTTATTTCCAGAAAGACTTTCTAACTTCAAGAACTGCCTAAGAAACATTTTCATTCAGTTCATGTTCATGCATGACATCGTGTTTCATAAAACGGTTACACTTTTTAGAAAAGGAAAAGTCGTATCGTTTGTAATTCCCAGCCTTACAAATCGTTCTCCTTTGCGATGCAATAGACGTTCGCCACAGCCCTTGATCCCTCCCCCACCGCTATCTTCTTCGTCCTCCCAACTCAGGCACGCTTCACTTTAATTCCACTAATTTATTTACGAGCGCCGGCTCTTTCCTCGTGACAAACTTTATACATTAAACGCAGTGAGAAATATACATTTTACGTGGCATGCTCGGTGACGATCAGGCCAGGTCAAACGTGGGGTGGAGATGGAGAGGCGAATTTGTTCTAATTCTTAATGAAAGGTAAATAGTAAAACGACAAGCCCTCCCCTGTTGTATGTGTGGGCGAGAGTTGTTATCAGTACAGAAATGTTTGCAAAAATGTAGACCATACAAAAGAGGGAGAGAGAGAGAGAGGGGGAGAGAGAGGGGAGAGAGAGAGAGAGGGAGGGGAGAGAGAGGGGAGAGAGAGAGAGAGGGAGAGAGAGAGGAAGAGATGGAGAGAGGGAGAGAGGGAGGGAGGGAGGGAGGGAGGGAGGGAGAGAGGGAGGGAGGGAGGGAGGGAGGAGAGCCCAGTATATAGAAAGTCCCGTTGGCGGAAGCAATTTTCACTTACACTATTTTGTTGTTTGTGACCTGTTGTCGAGTTTTACGAAAAAGATTACGGTCACAAAATACCGAAGGGTCTATGACATATACTGCAAATCTATAAACTAACGACAGTGTTTGACATCGATCATTGGATCATGTTTGTCTAATGGAAACAAAAATAGTAATTTTGAACTAGTAAGTGTACCAAAAAAAAATTAATATTCATCCTTTGGTGAATTTCCAATGGCTCATTTGATCATTCCAAAGTCTAAGATTTTGTCTTATTTTTTATTTTCAGGAATAAAGTAAGAAGATTATCTTGTCAAATTTATCATAGAATGTTGAGATTAAAAAAAATATATTAAAAGTAAGATTACGATAATTCAGTTTCTCATGTCTTGAACTCATTGATCGTCATTTTCACGAAACGGAAAGATAAATCCCAGTTTTTCGTTAAACTAATCCTTGAGTATAAAATCCCCCATCTTCCCCTTAATTAGACCCCTACTCCTGCCCCTCACCCCTAAGATTAATGAAACAAAGGATTACATGATAATTTGTGAACATTTGTATCGCAGCTCTCCTCGTAATCTCATGGGACAAAGCAGTTTGTTTGGGTTTTCTTGTAAAGACAACTGTCTGAAGGTTCTGTCTCCGTGTCTAAAAAAAGACATTTATATACATTTATATATATTTATATTGTTATAAACTATATAATTATAAATATATAAAAATTACATTGTTATAAAGTATATCATAAACATAATAAAACTTACGTATGTATATTCATATACACTTATATACATTTACATACAATAAATACAACTATGCTGTCGGCATATACAGCTGTGTACAAAGTCTGTTTACACGCAAGAAGGCGAGGTTTGTAAGTGACAACATATAATCATGTTCAGTTAGTTGAGACAACTTAATTTCAACCGTTGTTGGTATAGGAAAACAAACACAAGATTGAGAGAAATGTATAGATCTAAAGACAGATGAGGACGTGGGTAAACAAAGAGTCGACAGATATGCGATGGAACACTTCAACTTCGAAGCCCTCAGAATATGTACAAATTGTATTAACGCCTTGTATTGTTAGGTTTCTGAAGATGACCCCACTGGTCGAAACGTCAAAGTAATAAAGTATTCAGACTCTTTCTCTAACCACATTCCCATAGAGAGAAATGCGTAATAATGGTAGTTGGAAAAGTGCACATAAACGCATGCAGAAAAAAAAGAGAGAATGAAAATAAAATAAATAAGCCGACCATCCATACATTAGAGCTTCTAAACGACTCCGAATAACTCAGACAGCAAAGCAACGTCTCGAGCGAGCACATCTCCAAAATAAGCTGCACTAAGGTATTGATATTTCCAACAAAAAGAAAAAAATAGACAAGTTTGTTAGTAATGTATAAGAAAAAGAAAGACAAAAATTCAAAATAAGCTAAGAAAAACCAAGTTATAGGCAAAAAATATATATATATAAAATAATTTATATATGAAGAGTAAATCGCCAGCGGTCCTTTAAGACAAAGAACACTATTCCATTTTCCGATTAAACTGTTCTTTATCTAGGTCATGAAGGGTTAACAAAACCGTTCTATATGTTTTGAACCAAAGCCTACAACAAACAAACTACTCGGAAACTAAAACAAAAACAATTTTGGGTCTGCACTGGCGAGGCGGAAAATTATTTTCAGGATCTTTTTTCCGTAACCTAGACGAAGCATGAAGATGAAGGACGTACTCCACAAAAAAAAAAAAAAAAGAATCCTCAAAAGGAGAAATAGGGGCGAAAACTGCACGCAAGCCGAAGGAGGAGGAGGGAAAGAAGAGGAGGAAGAGCTGGAGGAGAAGGAGAAAGAGGAGGAGGAGGAGGAAAAGAAGGAAGAGGAGGAGGAGGAGCAGGAAGTGATATTGATTTCCATCAATAAACTTGGAGATAAAGACGTCGCCTGCAAGTCGCTGGCATCACCCCGGGTCGAGTATGGAACTGGAAGGAGCAAAACTTATCTCCTCTTATCCTGAGTCTCCAGGTGTCTTCCCTCTCTTCCCTCGTGGATCTTAAGTGTATGTTGGGTGAATCTCAAGTTCATAGATCCCAGAGAGAGAGAGAGAGAGAGAGAGAGAGGGGCAGAGAGAGGCAGAGAGAGAGAGGCAGAGAGAGAGAGAGGCAGAGAGAAAGAGGCAGAGAGTGAGAGGCAGAGAGTGAGAGGCAGAGAGTGAGAGAGGCAGAGAGAGAGAGAAACAGAGAGAGAGAGAGAGGCAGAGAGAGAGAGGCAGAGAGAGAGAGAGAGAGAGAGAGAGAGAGAGAGAGGCAGAGAGAGAGAGAGGCAGAGAGAGAGAGAGAGAGAGAGGCAGGCAGAGAGAGAGAGGCAGGCAGAGAGAGAGAGGCAGGCAGAGAGAGAGAGGCAGGCAGAGAGAGAGAGGCAGGCAGAGAGAGAGAGGCAGGCAGAGAGAGAGAGGCAGGCAGAGAGAGAGAGAGGCAGGCAGAGAGAGAGAGGCAGGCAGAGAGAGAGAGGCAGGCAGAGAGAGAGAGGCAGGCAGAGAGAGAGAGGCAGACAGAGAGAGAGAGGCAGACAGAGAGAGAGAGGCAGGCAGAGAGAGAGAGGCAGGCAGAGAGAGAGAGGCAGGCAGAGAGAGAGAGGCAGGCAGAGAGAGAGAGGCAGGCAGAGAGAGAGAGGCAGGCAGAGAGAGAGAGGCAGAGAGAGAGGGAGGGAGGGAGGGAGGCAGGAGGAGGCAGACAGAAAGGGAGGCAGGCATAGAGACTGAGTGTTTGAGAGACTGAGAGTACGAGAGTACGAGAGATTGAGAATATGAGAGAAACTGAGAGGCAGAGACAGATATAGGGACATATAGGGACAGATATAGAGACAGATATAGGGACAGATATAGGGACAGATATAGGGACAGATATAGGGACAGATATAGGGACAGATATATGGACATATATAGGAACAGATATAGGGATAGAAATGATTATATTTTTCGTACTATTCTTTGTATTATTCTTTGTATTATTCTTTGTAGTATTATTCAAAATATTCTTCGTAGTATTCCTCGTAATATTCTTGGTAATATTCTTCGTATCATTCTTCGTATTATTCTTCGTATTAGTCTTTGTATTATACATCGTATTGTTCTTTGAATTATTCCTCGTATTGTTCTTTGAATTATTCTTCGTATTAGTCTTCGTAGTAGTCTTAGTTTTAGTCTTAGATTTAGTCTTAGATTTAGTCTTAGATTTAGTCTTAGATTTAGTCATAGATTTAGTCTTAAATTTAGTCTTTAGTTTTAGTCATAGTTTAAGTCATAGTTTAAGTCATAGTTTTAGTCTTAGTTTTAGTCTTAGTTTTAGTCTTAGTTTTAGTCTTAGTTTTAGTCTTAGTTTTAGTCTTAGTTTTAGTCTTAGTTATAGTCTTAGTTTTAGTCTTAGTTTTAGTCTTAGTTTTAGTCTTAGATTTAGTCTTAGTTTTAGTCTTAGATTTAGTCTTAGTTTTAGTCTTAGTTTTAGTCTTAGATTTAGTCTTAGATTTAGGCTTGGTCTTTGTCTTAACATTAGTCTTAGTCTTAATCATAGTTTTATTCTTACGACTGTGCAGGGCGTCAGCAACTTCTGTCTACTGCACAAAAGAGTCTTGGCTCCTACAGACGCTGTGCCCAAAAGACCTTCGTCGAGACTTGAAACTGTTCTCGATTCTGAGACAAGAAGAACAACTAAAGTCGCAGCCTCGGCAAAGTCTTCTTCCAGTCTCGAACAAATTTCTTCTAAGTCGTCTCATCTTGAGACTTAAGTGGAGTTATTCCTATAATTTCAAAGTTGTTCTTCGATACTTGGTAATTAGAATGATTAATTAGAGCGTCATGATTGTAAGAATTCAAGAAAACTTTGAGATCTGAATGAATGAGGAATGGGACTGCTTAATATCGAGATAAGTCTTTTGAAGTCATGGATTAGGTTATCCTAGTTCTTAGATAGATTTGAAAATACAGTGCTAAGACATAAATCATTTGTTATCTAAGGGATATCTGAGGTTATAGAAATATGAATATAATCGCATGGCGGCTGCAAGAATTTTTTTGTAATTTATCCAAGTCATGTTAGATATGTTTATCCTGTTTCTACGAAGGATGGTAGCACCGAGTTAAAAAAAAAAAGAAAAAAAAGAAAAAAAAAAAAGCTATCTCACATAATGGTTGTTTGATGCATGAAATCTGTCGGTAACCCTGTAGTTGCCAGTAACTACCAGATTTCTTGATCAAGATCAAATCTTTTCCGGTGCCTAGTGAAGAACTATGCTTGAATTTTATGTTCTCTGATATTTTTACTACTTTGTTGATAGGTTTTAGTGTAATGTACAGTGAAAATTAGTTGAGAGAAGTAGTAAAATTATATCTGGTTAACTAATACCTACATAATTTTTACGAATGTTTTGTAACAAAATTGTGTGTGTGTGTGTGTGTGTGTGTGTGTGTGTGTGTGTGTGGTGTGCGTGTGCGTGTGCGTGTGCGTGTGCGTGTGGTGCGTGTGCGTGTGTGTGCGCGTGTGTGCGTGTGTGCGCGTGTGTGCGTGTGTGCGTGTGTGTGCGTGTGCGTGCGTGTGCGTGTGTGTGCGCGTGTGTGCGTGTGTGTGTGTGTGTGCGTGTGTGCGTGTGTGTGCGTGTGTGTGTGTGTGTGTGTGTGTGTGTGTGTGCGTGCGTGCGTGTGCGTGCGCGTGTGTTGACAAAGAGGACTAGTAAGTTGCCGAAACCTTACTCAGCCGAATCCACCGAGACCGCAAAAGTAAACGTAAAACTGAATTATCTGGCGTTAATAGGCATCTCAGTCAGGGCTCGCGACGCCACCCATTCTGACCTCCAGTTGTAATATGAAGCCTATGGCCTGATAAGGAGACCTGCAGTTCCCAAACTCGCAAGTAAATTAAATGTCCTTTATCGGAAAATATAGAGACGGTCTTTTTTTTCAACTGTGAAGGTACAGTCGTTTTGAAAAATTCTGTCGCCTATATTGAGGAAGAAGGATGAAGGAGGAGGAAGAATTAGTAAACAGGATTTAAAGAATGAAAGTAAAATAGAATACAGGGAAAAGTGTGGAAAGTAAAATAGTATAGAGTAGATGATATGTAATTATAAAAGGGACGAAAGGCAAGAAGCTATAGAGAGTAAGAAAATAATGGAAGAGAAGGATCGGATGGAAACAGGAAGAAGAAAGAGGAATAGAAGAAAGAGAAAACAAAAGGTGGTAAGGAGAACGAGTCTGAACTAAAGAAGGAAGAAGAGAAGAATGCAGAAACAAGTAGGGGAAAAAGTGTCTTCAGCAATTATGCAAAATTATTTATTAAAAGTCTTGAAAGTCCAAATTGGTTATATTTTTCAAAGTTAGTTTCTAAATATTTCAAGTCGCATTTCGTAATGGTCTTTTAAAAATAACTGACCTGCTTCTCTAAAACGTAAGAGTTACACTAATGAAAAAATACGAGAATAAGAAAGAAAATAATTGCACTTGAGCGAAGTATAATTCAAGGCGCCTTCCCCACGAAAAAAAAAAGAGGAAGAAGAAAGATGGACGGTGGAAAAGTGTCAGAGAAGAAAGGATGAGGCTCCTGGTTGGCTCTTGCAAAATGTATGTGAACGGGAAAGAAATTACACATTTCACACAGCTAGTGTTGCCCAGTACACAAATAATCATTTGTGTACCACTTTGACCTAACTAGTTCAGAAAAGTCATCCTGAAAAAAGTGATATATATATATATATATATATATATATATATATATATATATATATATATATATATATATATATATATATATATATATATATATATATGAGAGAGATGTATGTAGGTAATATGCTATTGTTGATCATTCCTTGACGCTGCCATACGATGTTTAAATCAAGTCTTACACTTTACGTGTTATCTAATTCGTCACTTACAGCAAGAGCCTTACCCCCAGAAATACACTAGATTGAAATTGCTACGCAGTTGAAAGTTATTATCTACTCACACGTTTGGGTTTTAATAGTATATTGTGCAAAATTGTGTCGTATTACTTTCGTGTAAGAGTAAAGTGAAAACAATGTCGGCTAGAAAACTCCTTTAGGTTGTTTGTCAGCCTGTTTCATTTGGTTTTTCTTTGTTATATTAGAAATAAATGAAACTCATGATTGCCTTTCGCTGTTATGATGATTTTTCTCCTTTCCACAACCCATTTTATATTTTGGCAACTTTTTAGAAATTAGGTTGAGATTGTTGCATCAATACGCCCCGGTACAGAATGAATTGTTAACAAAATAAAATGTCACACTATGAACTAATGAATCCATTAGACAAACAAATAGATAAATGAACAAAGAAATTTATCAAATTGTTTGTTTTATTTTTATTTTTTTTTCATTTACGTTTATATCTTACGTTATCTTACGTTGAGAAAGAGGGGGATGTCTGTTGAGCAAGGAAGGAAGAAGGAAGGAGATAGGGGTGAATGGAGGTTGTGTATGGATGATACTGTGATGCATGGAAAAGAGTAGGTGGGGGAAGGAGGCTTAGGGAGTATATGTGAATGATATTTTGAAGCAGCCCGAAGGGATTTCTCCCTGTCTTTTCTTTTTCTGCATGAGGGGGCGGAGAGGGGGAGGGATCGCCGAGTAAATGAAGCGGCTTTACTGTGGATGTGCTGTGTCTTGCTGCATTGCTTCCGACTCAGTGCAGTGGGCGAGATGCAGGTATGACCAGTCATCCAGGAGGAGCCGAGAAAAGAGGGAGGGATGTTGAATAGGAGTGGAGTATGTGGGAATGAAATGGGTGGAAGTGGATTTATGCGTTTTGACTTTGGCTACCTCCCTTGTAAGGGGGAAAAATCCCTTGGTACATGTACATATGTACGTTTATATCGTATAATCTGTACTCATTTTTCTGCTGTTGTGCTGGTCTCTCATTCACTTAGTTGTGGGTTCGAATCCTGCACTCCTCCCCGATTCCCAGTAGTGACGGTTACCTCCCACATTAGTCTAGATGCATAGGGTAAAGGTGACGTCCTTGACCTTGACTCCTCAGTACCTCCTGGCGTAGACTCCTCGCCTTGTGCTTTTATGTAATTCAGTGACATCCTGTGAACATGTTTAGTTACGTCACCCCTGTATACCTAATTTCCAAAGGCAATAATGATTAACATTAATATATGTATCTTAGAATATCGTATGAACTACTAAGCATTAATACAGCTGAGACCTGCGTTAAATCGCGTCTTTCTCTCATAATCTAGACGTAATCTTGTTAGCTTCTATCTATTCCCTTGTGTAACAGTGTTCAAATGGAGAACTATTGTCAAAATACACATTAATGGAAAAGAAACTTGAAGCATTTGGTGATGGCCTAAGTTATAGAAGAATTAATTCTAATTCAATTAATAATTTTCATGGTACGTTATTCCGAGCCATACTATTGATTTTTTTTTTTAATAAAGTGAACATATATAGTTCATGATTTTCTTACTATTTTTTATTTTGATTACATATTAGTTGGTATTGATACTCGAAAGCCTTTTATATGTTTGGCTAATGATCTCACAGGTGATGGTGATGTTGAAGCATTTCTATCATGGCTTTATAATCTGGCAGAATTAAACATTTAGTTGCATTTGAAAAAAAAAAAAAAAAATCTGGCCCGCAAAGTTGGAAAATATTAAGGGCGCTTTGCTCGGTGCGATTATCGCTCAACGATGATCGTTTATGGCTCAATGATGATCGTCAAACGATTGTTTAGAGCACCAATTCCTTGTTTATGAATGGGGCTGTTTTGCGTCGATCTGCAAACTACGAGGCTGATCATTTTAACCGAGCCTACAACCAACGCGTTCACCCATAAATGGTGATGCCAGGTAGTAGGATGTGCGTCATTCGCCATTGAGTGTGATAGGAGACTAATGATAGCACCGACTAAAACGTACTTTGATCGTGACGAGTCGACGATTATAAGATTTTTTCGTGTCGGTTGCTTAAAAAAAAAAAAAAAAAAAATTCGCCAGCTTCAGTGACCATAAACTGTATTCTAAAACTATTCCAGACTACACATCTATACTCACAAACGTTGCTCGGGCAGTGACCTTATTTAAAACAAGTTTTATATACCGACAATGGCCCAGTTGTTTACAATGACTGAGCAAATGTCGCCTGAAGTACAATGGCATCATGTCCTGGGTTGTCATATCTCTTTATTTATATTGTCTCTGACGTCAGCACAACTAGCCCTGTCGTCCCTTGTTACCGTCACAAAGCCCAAGTGAATAGGATTTAGAAAGAGAGGTAGGGAAGAAAAGTATCTATGGAGAGAGGAGGAGGAAGAGGAATGAAGAAGATAGGAGGAAGATAAAGAAAAGAAAAGGGGAGGAGGATAATGTCATCAGCGCTTCTGTCTTTGGGGGAAAATATTGGACCGAAGAGGTGAAGTTAGTAAAGGAGAGATTTCTGGAGGACAGAGGTAAGGAGTGTCAGTTGATCTTAGAGTGAAAAACTTTTTTTTTTTTTTTTTTTTTTTAAAGTAGGTAATAGCCTCCAGTCATAAGAGACGGCCACGCAACTCTGGTCAGTAGGGGTGTCAATGAACCCCTTAATGTATTGACTGTATAAATCTTGTGTAGTCAAATGAAGGTTTATGTGATATGGGAAAAGAAAGAAGGAAAAAGGACAGAGGAAAAGAGAAAGTGAAAGAGGAAAGGGAAGGGAGAGAGGAAAGGGAAAGTGAATGCAAAGAGGAAAGAAGAAAAGGGAAGGGAAGAATGCTGGTAAAGGAAAAGAAAAAGGGAAAGGTAGTGGAAGGGGGTGAGGTGGCAGGAGGATGATAGGGAGAAGGATGGGGAATGTGAAGAGAGGAATAAAGTAGGCAGAGGAAAAGGATAAGCATAGAAAGAAAAGAGGAAGAGAGAAAAAGAGTATGGGAAAGAAGAGCGGAAGGTGGAAGGAGGGGAAACTGAAGGGAAGTGGAACGGAAGTGAAAAGGAAAGTGAAAGTAAAAGAGAAAGTTGAAGAGAAAGGAGAAGTGAAAAGTGCAGAGAACATATTGAAAAAGGAGGAGTAAGAGGAGGAGTAAGAGGAGAAGGAGGAGGATGAAGAGGAGGAGGAGGAAAGAGAAACAGAGGAGAAGAGGCGTCTCGCCTCTTTTCTCCGCAAAGAAAAAGAGCTTGTAAATACCAAATCTTCTTCTGCCACCACTGTCATGTCCCGCCAACGGGCTGTCGGATACATCAACTGGATAATTTTACTTATTTGTTTTCTGTATCATGTCTAATATATTTATATGCACGATTGTGTTAGCTTGCTGTTTGTTATTTTTGTTAGCTTTCAGTTCCAGCTGGAGGTGGGTAAGGATGAAAGTAACAAATGTGGGCATCGTGGTTAGAGGCAATGGCGGTAACTGGCAATTAGTGTTGTTGACGATGTCGCTTTGTTTCCTGCGGTTATTACTCGTTACTTTTCATCTATGATCTCGGAAATACTATTTTTGTTACAGATGCGGAATCGCATACTCGACATTTGCTGCTTAAATTACGAACATTGTTTTGATTTACTGAAACGTTTTACCTTTTTTTTTTAAGAGGGTTTTTACGTTTTTGATATACGTGTTTATTACTGATTGTTAGTTGTGTCGACTATGAACTAAAAATGGTTTATTACTGTAAATTACAAAACGTAAATTTTACGAATACCCACCACAAAATGAAGAAAAACCTATACTTTAAATGCCACAGCACAACGGAGTCCTGGAGACGAATTACATCGTGGTTGTAAAAATGTCGACAAAACGTCGACATTTTGAGTGACATGAAGGAGAAGACTTCAAGCTAAAGACAAATTTTTATCATACACAATAAGCGTCTTGGACTTACTCTGTCGCGGAAGCTACTGTAGTAACTTGGGAAATTACTATTCTTTCTTCAATAAAAACAGTAAAACCGTGACAGTATAATCATTATAGCCTCGTCACCAAACATGACATTGTTATTGGTCGTAATAGCAGTCATAGCTTTCACTAACGACAAAGTGCCGTTTTGTTATTGCTGTTACTCGTACAACGTCTTGACTCCTCGTCGATGTCTTCCAGGTTTGTAAAAGCGTCATCACACCGGGCTATTTTTTCCCTCCAGCCTCCAATTAATCGGTAGTACCTCCCACCTTCAGAACTTTTTCCGCTGTAAAATCACCATGGCAAATTATTCTGTTTTCTCAATTTACATAGAATACCATTTCATATACTGGAAGAAAATCATTTCCCTCCAGCATATCTGATTCCTTTCCGTTAGCTGTAGGCTGCAAATCTGCTCCAACAATCTGAGAAAAAATAGATTAATGTGGTAACGCCTTACGTGATGCCAAATGTCAGAAGTGTATATTTAGGTCCTAGAACTTCAATTCTGTTAGGACAAAACTTTCTAGTAACATGACAAAGGAGGGTGATATGACAGTAAGACCTCTTAGAGGGTGTTCCTACGGTCTAACGGTTCGTCGAACGCGGTTCGACAGACACGTGTTTGAAGTGATGTGTGAACGTGTGAACGGGGTATTTGGTTGTCGAACGTGTCTGTCGAACCGCGTTCGACGAACCGTTAGACCTCCAATATTAACAAACATGGCGTCTTCTTCAATAAGCTCACACTAGTTATCAATTATCCCGTGCTGTTTCAGACTTACCTTGAAGTGAATATGAAAGGTTATTATAACCCCAAGAATACAATGTAGAGAGTGGCGACGCACATTAATTGGGCAATAGGTACAATGATGTTTACGTCACTGTTGTTATTATGATTACTACAGAGGCCAATTAAGCTCGTGGGTCAATAGTTTACTCGAACCTAAGATGTGCAGTTATATTAAACTATGACAGATGGTCCTAGGCATATTCGCTATATTCATAACTTAAATAGAAATATATCCAAATGAATGAATTAGTGAATAGATTAATATATGAATAGAAGGATAGATTAATAGATGAATATAGGAATAGACGAACAGATGAATGAAAGAATAGATACGTTAGAGAATAGATGATTGAAAAAATAGGCGAGTGAACAAAGAGAAGAATGAAATAATGTACGAGTGAAAGAATAGATGAATGAATGAATCGATGCATGAATGTATAGGCGATTGAACAAATAGACGGGTAAAATGATAGACCCAGTAGACAGATGAAAGAATAGAAAGATGAGCGAAGAGATGGATGAAGGAATAGACGAATGAATAGATGGATGAGCGAATGGACGGATGAAGGAATAGACGAATGAACGAATAGATGGGTTAAAGTTGCAGACAAACAAATAGGTTGATGAACGAAAGGACGGATGAACGAATAAACGAACGGAAGCATAAATAGAGGAACGAATGAATTTACTTTTGCAACATCGTTTGAGTAGAAACGATTTTGGTTACAATATATCAGACTTCTGTAAGACCATCTCAACAACGTTTCTAACATTCGTATAAATTTAGCATCTCTTATTTCGTCATTCATCTTCTCACTCAATGACGCAAGAGAAACTTGACATTTGGGAATTTGAAAAACAAAGTCGCAAACGAAGTCATTTCTCCTCAAACGAAGTAGCAAAAGCAAGTAGCATGCTAGCAAGAAATGCCTAGCATACCGCCACCTTTAGATATGTTGACACAATGGTCTGAAAAATGACCTATCAGATTATATCAAGTAAGCTCGAAGCAATGCACATAATCATGAATGGTATTAGATACGACTATATGAAGAAGGAAGCTAAAGTGAGAAGAAAACTGATCTTGATGTAACAAATAGTGACGTATATAGACATTGTGTTTTGGCCTTACAAAGTCCAAGTAAGATTTAAGGCCTGATAGCATCTTCCTTTGTTTTCAAAGCCCAATTATCATCGTCATATATCTGTTTATCTAAACTCGACGAAAAAAAAAAAATCCTTACCCGTTGAATTGAAGATCTAGGTGGAATTCATAGAGGGATGAAATCTAAGGTGTGTTTCAGAATCTTTAGCATTATACTCGTACTTTCATCAACTGGATGATGTATCAGCGGACCGTAGTCGGCTGTCTATACACATAGCCAACATTCCCTATATACCCCACCACTCACTGAAATGACCCAACCAATAGCCCTCGCTACTGATCTCACTATTGTCCTGTCTCCTCACCTAAGGGAGAGCCATTGTATCCATTCTATGCTTCCTGAGCTCACTTAATAGAAATGGTAGTTGATAGTCCATGGAGAGGAAAAGAATGTTCCAGGCGTCCACACGGAGAACCCACTGGAAGCTCACCCTGGGCCTGCCTCGGGAAGCTCATGCATTGTTTGCATTCCGGCCGCCCACATAGGGGGCACCGTGGATCAGCAACCGAATCAACTCGCCCATTGGTTTACCTCTTGTAATTGTAGCGTGTCGAACTCCCAAATGAAAAAGAAAAGTAAAAACGTTATAATCCATTTGGATGAACTTATATATCACCCACTGGTTTACCACTTGTAACTATAGTGTGTCGAACTCCCAAATGAAAAAGACAAGTAAAAAACATTATAATCCATTTGGATGAACTTGCATGTCGCTGACAACCCGACCATGCGGCAGGTAGTGCTGGGTTACATTGTACCATTAGAAGGACTTTGTATCTCGCTTGTCTAGGATCCTCCTTGAAATAGAAAATACAATTATAGACACTTGTTTATTAATTACACACAGAATACAGAATATCAGGTAAGCACTATTTAGATTTAATATGGTAACCAACAGAGTCCCTTACTTTTTAGGTTCTATTTCTCGTATAATCCTTACACGTGCTATACAGTCAGCGTATCAAGTTTCGTTCTTTCTTCGAGAAGTGAATTGTCCCCGTCCTTAGCTGTTGTACTATAATCATAAACTCGTATTCATATTACGATCAGGAGTCCAACAATGGAAAAATTACCACCAGGAGGAAATAAACCTTATTTCCTTTCTCCACCAACAAACAACGCCCAAGTCCACAAAGACAATAAAAACGACGTGGAAGTCTTAAGCCGGGGGCGGGACAGAGGAAGTTCGGGTGGTCGTAAAGCCGCAATTCTAAGCACTGCACTCACAGGAGCAGACGACTCATAAACCTTGTCATTTGCGGCCTCTGCTTCGTCGTCGTCATTGTCGTCGTCGTAGTCGTCGTCGTCGTCGTCGTCGTTGCACACACGGACGATAACGTCGCGGAGAAACGCAACGTTTTTATGGCGGGTGGAGCTGCATTGCACATGCAATGAATATTGTTATACTGCATTAGGCGTTATATAACGACTATTGTATCCTGATAGTAATAACCATAATAATTGTTGCCTCGAATTTCCTTGACTAGAAACCCGCAGTGCCACAGCGGCTGGTAACGGTCAACGGACCACTGAAGAAAAGCATTGAACTGTTGTCTGTTGTATCAGCGTGGAGCCATTTCTATGTAAAAGGCTTACAGTTGTCAGAGAAGGGGAGCAGCCGTCTGTTGTCAATAAAGAGAAATAGAGAGCGAGTCGGTTGTCAATAAAGAGAAATAGAGAGCGAGACTCAAATCCTCGTGTTTGAATATCGGGAGCAGGGAGAGGTATCCGCCCTTGGTACCTCTATGATAAGTAATATATCATGGCAAAATCTCAGATGATCAAAAAGTTGAAAGTTTCACGAGTAAAGCAATTCAAGGTGGATATATTATGAAACTAAGTGATAATTTCAGGAAACCGGGATAAAAAGAAAATAGAGCATTGTTATTAAAGGTACGTTTTGTCTGATGCGATTAATTATTAGCTTACCACAGTCAATGACGAGTGACGGGTATTCTACCTCTTGGCATCATGTTTGGGTAAGCGTATTGGTAAGTTCGGGTGAAATTCTCAGCCTCGTATCTTGCAGCTCGAAGCAAAACGGTCTCACTGAAAAACCAACAAATAGTCCTCCAGAAAATCGTTTGACGATTATCATTGAGCCATGAACGATCATCCTTGAGCGATAAACGTACCGAACGAAAAGCACGTGGTACATTGAACTTTCGTTTCTACAATGGGGTCGTCTCTCTTGGATAAACGTATCTCACAACCTGAACAAATATACAAATCATAAATACATGTCAAAATGGACAAGAAAAATGTCACACGCTTTTAGTTAAGTGGGATGTAATTCAGGTGG
>NC_134818.1:18433649-18448649 GCF_046742065.1 Oratosquilla oratoria | reverse complement strand
GAAGTTTCTTCTCTTGTAGCCATATATTTTGCATTTTCATTTGCATCGTAAGATTAGTGGCGGTCTTCTCACCCTTAGGATATTCCAACCTCGAAAGAACGCTCACTGCCTAAACATCACATGACTAAGTGCTTTGTTAAGCATAGACTGATGCAATGTTAAGTGCCGAGGATCAGTAGAATTGGACGTTGTGATCTATATAATAAAACCATCGAAGCATTTCAACGAGATCGAGGCGTGAGCTTCCGAACGCTAAGACGTCACGGTCCTTGAACAAACGTATAAGAGACAAGTATTGTGCTCTGGACACTTTGATTAGTCTCATTAACCCTCCTAATATGTAGCCCAATACTTATACACTACCCTCCACACAAAAGCGTTGCGTAAGGTTTAAATGCGATATAGCACTCTTTGGTGAACAGAAAATTACTTGTATCCTCCCGAGTTCTTAATAAGGTTGAACTCTTTAACAAAGCGACACCTTTTACATATTGAATATTAGCTGTCGCTAGACGATTTAATTCAGTTCAAGAAAAGAAATGAGGTATGGATTATTGAGGCCTAATCTTGTTTAGAGACTGTCTTTCAGCTGAATTAAATCGTCTAACAGACAAAATAAAATGTGAAAAGAAACCACTGGAAAAAAGGGATGAGTTATTTTTCTGCCATTAGGTGATTTTGTTCAGGCAAGATTGTGATCCTTCAAAACAGCCCTTCGTGAAGATTTTATTTATTCGTTTTTTTTTCTCAATTTTTATTATTTTTTATTTTTTTATTATTATTTTTTTAATATGACAAGCCGCGGGCTTCGCCGGGGGCTTGGCTGCGCAAACAGCGGCCTACGGCCGCAGCTTTCCGCGCTCTAATCCCTCGTTTTCCCCTTCGGCCTCGGCCTCGGGGCGGAACCCCAACACGGGATCCCCAGCACGAAGAAGAACGCGAGGAAGAAGAACGCGAGGAAGAAGAACGCGAGGAAGAAGAACGCGAAGAAGAACGCGAGGAAGAAGAACGCGAGGGAGAAGAACGCGAAGAAAAACGCGAGGAAGAAGAACGCGAAGAAGAACACGAAGAAGAACGCGAAGAAGAACGCGAGGAAGAAGAACGCGAGGAAGAAGAACGCGAGGAAGAAGAACGCGAAGAAGAACGCGAAGAAGAACGCGAAGAAGAAGAACGCGAAGAAGAAGAACGCGAAGAAGAAGAACGCGAAGAAGAAGAAGAACGCGAAGAACAAGAACGCGAAGAACAAGAACGCGAAGAACAAGAACGCGAAGAACAAGAACGCGAAGAACAAGAACGCGAAGAACAAGAACGCGAAGAACAAGAACGCGAAGAACAAGAACGCGAAGAACAAGAACGCGAAGAACAAGAACGCGAAGAAGAAGAAGAACGCGAAGAAGAAGAACGCGAAGAAGAAGAACGCGAAGAAGAAGAACGCGAAGAAGAAGAACGCGAAGAAGAAGAACGCGAAGAAGAAGAACGCGAAGAAGAAGAACGCGAAGAAGAAGAACGCGAAGAAGAAGAACGCGAAGAAGAAGAACGCGAAGAAGAAGAAGAACGCGAAGAAGAAGAACGCGAAGAACAAGAACGCGAAGAAGAAGAAGAACGCGAAGAAGAAGAAGAACGCGAAGAAGAAGAAGAACGCGAAGAAGAAGAAGAACGCGAAGAAGAAGAAGAACGCGAAGAAGAAGAACGCGAAGAAGAAGAACGCGAAGAAGAACGCGAAGAAGAAGAACGCGAAGAAGAAGAAGAAGAAGAAGAGAAGAAGAAGAATACCACCTGACCCCGACTTACCCAAGCGCTTTTTCAAGAATATTTTTAGGACAAAGTGTCACCGTAATACCGCCTCTCCCCGACTTCCACAGCGTTTTTAGAAGAATATTTTTATTTAGACTTATAAAAAAAAACGTCCACACTTTTGAGTTCTTGCATTCCTCGTCCACGTTTCCTTCCCACACACCTTCTTTTCTTTATTTTCCTTTTTATTCGTTTTTCCTTTTCCTCCTTTTCTTTTGTTCATTTCCCCTTTTTTCTTTGTTGCGCTTTATCCTCTCGCACATCTCCATCTTCTGCCTTCTCCTCCTCTTCCTCTTCTTCTTCCATTTTCTTATTCTCTTCCAACTCGTTCTCTTCGTAACCCTTCTTCCTCTTCAGTTCTTTCAATCTCTTTTACTTCTCTTGCTTTTCTTCACTTCCACACATTCCTTTCCCCTCTTCACTTTCTTTCTCTTCCTTTTTCTTCTCCTTCACATTTTGTCTTAATTCTTCTCTTCCTTCCTCTTCTCTTGTTTCGTTCAATCTTTTTGTTACTTCTTCTGTTGCGCTTGGTTTCCCTTTTTCTCTTCTTCGTCTAGATTTTCATCCCCTTTTCCTTCCCCTGAAAAATTTTCACTCATCTTTCCCTCCTTATCTTCAACTTCTTCTTCCTCCCCCTCCTCCCCTCCTCCTCCTCCTCCTCCCCCTCCTCCTCCTCCTCCTCCTCCTCCTCCTCCTCCTCCTCCTCCTCCCCCTCCTCCTCCTCCTCCTCTTCCTCCTCCTCCTCCTCCTCCTCCCCCTCCTCCTCCTCCTCCTCCTCCTCTTCCTCCTCCTCTTCCCCCTCCTCCTCCTCCCCCTTCTCCTCCTCCTCCCCTTCTCCTCCTCCCCCTCCTCCTCCTCCTCCTCCCCCCTCCTTCCCCCTCCTCCTCCTCCTCCTCCTCCCCCTCCTCCTCCTCCTCCCCCTCCTCCTCCTCCTCCTCCTCCCCCTCCTCCTCCTCCTCCTCCTCCCCTCCTCCTCCTCCTCCTCCTCCTCCTCCTCCTCCTCCTCCTCCTCCTCCTCCTCCTCCTCCCCTCCTCCCCTCCTCCTTCTCCTCCTCCTCCCTCCTCCCTTGTTTTCTTCCCATTCTCTCCTCGTTTTCTTACTCTACTCTCATACCTTTCTCTTTTCCTCCTTCTCACCTTTTACCTTTTCCTCCTCTTACTCTTCTCTTCCTAATTCTCTCATTAATTCAGATCCTACTTTTTGACACTTTCTTCTTCCTCCTCTTTCTTCCTATTTTCTTATTCTTTTCCTCCTGATCCTCCTCTCATTTCCCTCCTACTTCTCTCTGTACCCCCCCATTGTTCTCTCCTTTTTCTTCTTTACCTCTCCCTTCTCCTCTTCTCATTTCCTTCTTCCTCCCCATCGTTCCTCCTCCCTCCTCTACCTTCCTAGCTTTCTTAACCCGCCCCTATGTCGCCCAGCCCCCAACCCCGTCCGCACATTGCCTCTGTCCAACACTATCCCGCGCAACATATCCCTTCTAACTTTTCATCTCCCCGAGACCTCTTTCGACTTCCTCACTTCCTCTTCTCCTTCCCCTAACTCGGCTTCTCCTCCTCCTCCACCTCTTCCACCTCTTCCCCTCCATCCTTCTCCACTTCTTTCCCCAACTCATCCTTTTCCTGCAATTCCGTCTCCCATACTCCTTTTCCTCCTCCTCCTCCTATTTTTCCTCCCTCTTTCTTCCACCTCCTCCTCTTTCTACCCCTCCTACGCTGCTACTCTCTACTCATCTTCCTCCTCCTCCTCCCACACTTTCCCTTGCTCCGCCTCCCTCTCTTCTCCCTCCACCTTCTCCACCTTCTCCTCCCTCTCTTCTCCCTCCACCTTCTCCACCCTCTCCTCCTCCACTTCCTCTTCACCCTCCTCATGTCCCCACTCTTCCTCCTCCCCTCCTCTTCGGCTGGCTTTGCGAACCTACTGTATTGAGGTAAACAGTCCAGCCATCGCCTTAGGCGACCCCGGGGCGTCCGGGATGGAGGCTTAATCGACCCTAAACGGTCATTTACATACGTTATTGGGAATCTCAATGCTTCCTTATCGTAAGGCGGGTGGCTGGCTGCAGTAGGGTATCAAAAGACGGAGTCAGGAGGAGGAGGAGGAGGAGGAGAAGGAAGAGGAAAGGGACGAGTTCGAAGTGGTGGGGAAATAGTAGAATTGAAAAGATGAGGAGGAGGAAGAGGAAGGGGAGAAGGAAGAGGAGGAGGAGGAGGAGGAGGAGGAGGAGGAGGAGGAGGAGGACCAGGAATAGGACCAGGAATAGGACTAGGAGTACGAAATGGTGGGGAAAGTAGAATTCTAAAAATGGAGGAGGAGGAGGAGGAATGTGATGTGGTGGGAAAGATGGAGGAGGAAAGAAGAGGAGAAGAAGGAGGAAAAGGAAAAGAAAGAAGAGAAGGGAAAGAAGTGGAGGTGGAAGAATCGGGAGGATTTGAACACACAGCTAAATGAATGCGAGACCAGCACGCTTGCGATTACGCCACCAGATTTTTAATTTCGTTAAACGACAACACGAATACAAAAGGTACCTCGGAACCTTAGTCATGATGATGATGATGCAATTAAATGATATCGTGTAATTCTCTTGCTGTCATGCTATTAAAAGCTCTTGCAGTCAGCCTTTCGGGCAGGGGAACCAATTAACAATGCCGGTAGGAGGGAGGAAGCAGCAAAAGGAATCGGATGAATCATTGTTAATGAAATGCCACGTTTGGATGCAGAGAAGATCTAGAATTCGTCGACAACCATGCAATATTCTAACATACAACCAGATGATACCACAGGAGTTTCCCTGTACTTCCGTTATTATTTCTCCGATAGTGGGTTTATAGTGAACATATTGGTATGACATTAACGACCATAAATTTTCAGTATAGCAGTTATTTTTTTTTTGCAATGATTTAGCATACGAGAGAAATGATAGAATCTTGCTCAAAGTCTGGAATCCAGCTGTACCGTATCGCAGTTTCTGAGCAGTTTCTGCGAAGGTCACTTCTCTTGCCAGGGTTTGTTTTAATATTCCGCTTGCGCGACCAATGGCTGAACAGAGACGGCGACGTAGCACACACCATCTCGCCTTAAATACTGACGATACGGATAAAACCTGCTTCTCGACCCCTCTTCCGCCATCTTTGTTTACACATGACGTCAGAAAGTTGATGCCGCACATTAAGCTAGCTAGAATCGTCTTGTATTAGCCAGAATTAGAGTAGGCTACACCCCCTAAACAAAAAGAATGAACCAGTGTTTATATTTTTTAACATTTACATGATATGCATTCGTCCTCCCCCTGTGCAGATCCTTATAATAATAACAGTTGTTGCCTTGAATTTCACTAATTGGAAACTCACAGTTCCACAGTAGCTGGCAACGGACCTTGGGAGCCCTCCCATAGATCCTCCTGGGAAGGAACTTTGGACTGTTATTTATCAGTGTTGTACGAGTATTCATGTGGAAATGGTGGATATGTTTCTATGTCACCGTTTGAATGCAGCAAGAGAGGAGTGATCACCAGTTGCCAGGTTTCCATATGTGAAAAGGTGGAAGAAATTAATTCATAGTTGATATAGAGCAACCTTCTGCTCGGTCCGGAGATCGAGTGTCAGTCTATCGGGGCTGCACCTCCAGATGGATGTAAGGGGATTGACGGGTTTCGAAAGTGGGAAAGAGGGAGATGATTCTTTCCGCTGCCCATCATGCAAGACAAGCAGATGTCAGTCACTGGTCCTATTCACTTTCTTAGCTCCGTGCACTAAATATGGAGGTGCTGTCCTGTAAGGCTGGCATCTGATCCCCGTACCTCTGTCAGCGCTCATTATTTTTCCTCCCACACGAGAACTCATAAGCAACATCTGCGTCATTCTTTCTTGTTTTCGTTTGTGACAGAAGCAGATCCACACAAACATAACACAAACCGACCAACATTTCTTCCCAAAATGATCTGTGGGAGGGTCCTAGGACCGTTGCCGGGTACTTTTGGGTTTCTGGTCAGTGAAACTTGATATGATATAGTTAGCATTCGTCTATAACCCTTCTATATCTGGGATCCATAGAGACCAAATGGTCTACTCTCATGTTTTCCCTTGTACTCACTGAATATATATGTATTTTTATATATGTGCGTACGCTTGTAAACGCGTATGTACATATTTTGCAAATGCGCATACGAATACGAATATTATCATTGACATGCAAAAGAACCCATCCTTTCTCGCACATTTTCCAGTTGACTTATTGGCAGCCGTTATTGCTTACATATTTCACGCATCCTGAGCCACTTCCTTGAATCCGCACTTCCCTTTACCCCCTCCGTCCCCAGCCGCAACACTTCTCATGTCCTCCTCCTCCTCCTCCTCCGCCTCCTCCTCCTCTTCCAAGACTCGTAGAAAGCTACCAACTGCCATTTATGATATAGAGCAACGCAAGGTTCAACAGAAGCCTTCCTCCTACTACACCACCACTAACTCCTCCTCCTCCTCCTCCTCCTCCTCCTTCTCTTCCTCCTCCTCCTCCTTCTCTTCCTCCTCCTCCGCTTCCACCTCTTCTTCCTCCTCGTCCTACACTTATTCATATTTTTCCTCCATCTCCTGTTCTTTCGCTTCCTTCTTTACCGTCTCTTCCTGACCTTTCCTTTTCCCTTTTTCTCCCTCCTCCTCCTCCTTATTTCATAACCTCTCTTTCCTACGCCGCCTTCTCTTACCATTTCCCTCCTCCTGTTTCCCCCTCCTTCCCCCTTCATCTCTTTCATCTTGCCCTCCTCCTCCTCTCCCGTCGTACGCTCTGTTCGCTTTCTTTTAATTAAGTTCTCGTTTTTCCAGGATTTATTTTGTATCTTTTGGTGCATGTCTCGGTTTCATCACCATTCCTCTTCCCCCCTCTCGATGATTTCTCCTCTTTTCTGCGTAGTTTCTAATCACATTCTCCCTGAGATACAGACCAAAGGTACCTCCCAGTCTAAATACTGTGACCCTATTTTTCCAGCTTAGGATTAATTAATTCAGACCCGTGTGCAGAGATAATGGTTAAGTTTGGTTAGAACAGGTTAGGTTGATTTAGGTTTGGTTATATTCTGATTAGTCAGTTGCTGATTAGTTTTGAAGTACGCAGTGATTGACATTTTGGTTATATGATGTCAATAGACTAGACTAGATTGGGTTAGATTAGGTTTGCTTTTTGGCTTGGTTTGGTTTGGTTGGGTTGGGTTGGGTTGGTTTGGGCTGGGTTAGGCTAGGCTAGACTAGGTTAGGCTAGGCTAGACTAGGTTAGGTAAGGTTAGGTTAGATCGATTAGGTTAGATTAGAATAGGTTAGGTTAGGATAGGTTAGGTTAGAATAGGTTAGGTTAGAATAGGTTAGGTTAGAATAGGTTAGGTTAGATTAGATTAGGTTAGATTAGATTAGGTTAGGTTAGATTAGATTAGGTTAGATTAGGTTAGGTTAGGTTAGATTAGGTTAGGTTAGATTAGATCGGGTTAAGTTAGATTAGATTAGGTAAGGTTAGATTAGATTAGGTAAGGTTAGATTAGATGAGGTTAGGTTAGATTAGGTTAAGTTAGATTAGCTTAGGTTAGATTGGGTTAAATTGAATTATGTTTGGTTTGGTAAGGCACATGTCATATGAGAAAAAATCATAATGAACTGAATGGACATGATTTAGTGCCCAAGGTTTTAGCCAAATTTGAGATGATTTGATAATATACGACAGTTCACGTAAGTTCAAATCGCCATTACAGGGAATGAATGTTTTTTTCAATGTAGTTGCATAACTGTGGCGACGTCACTTGGACAGTGAATCTGAATAACACCAGAATGTTGCCCAGTTTCAGCTCGAGTACGTAAGAATGAAAATGTGTAGTATTACACGATCACCCTTCCATCCCTTGTTGGATGATACAGCCAATGAACAACATCACTGTTTAATCATAAAATTTCTATCTTAGATATCATTGGGTATGCTCACAGCGTTGAGACACAGTCGCTTATGCGAGTTCGTGGGTTTCTGCTTTAGGGTTGAACAATTGATATTCATTTCTTTCTTTGAAAACGAAGATGTTCTACAGAACTCCATGACCAAGATGCAACTAAATTACAGTTAGAATGATAAAGCATGTTGACAGGAGACTTTCCAGTCTATAACGAGGTCGGATGAAAAAAAAAGAAAAAAAATTGTCCAGTAAAGCTCGGGCAACGACTAACGAGTACACAAAAAGACCCCATGACCTTTTATGAAAGACTGTACAATTGTATGCTGTATGTACGTAAGGTATGGATTCCATAAACTATGTACCGTAGCGATGCCGTGTGTGAACCAGCCCAATAGAGAAATAGAACAGTTGTTTATATTTACCGACTTGTACGGAATATCAAAACCTCAACAAAAGTCGATCAAAAACCTTAGTATTTTCATTATATTTATTCAACTATCATCTTCCTATTTTTAAGTTTATAATTAGGGTTGTGACAATATGCTTTTTGAAATATGCTCATATGCTTTATGCTTTATGCGTGTTAAATATGTTTTATGCTTTTTAAATATGCTCTTTATGCTTTCTAAATATGCTTTATGCTATTTAGATAATTTTTATGCTTTAAGGTTAGATTTATATGCTCAATAATATGCAGCTATTTTCTTTGTAATATGGCTAATTGAGATTTTTCATTTATCGTACATTTATATATTATGGAGGGTATGAAGTACTATGTCAAATTGTGATAGTTTATTCTGCATAGTGTAACAAAAAATAGTGAAAAAATCTTTGAGAACAATTTCAATTAGCTTGTTATCTAGTAAATAACCTCAAAATCCTAGTAACAACTCTCACAATAATCAAATCTAGCATTCATTACATTTGATAATCATAACCTGTTTTAAATTGTCAAAAAGAAATCTACGTCTGTTGTCAGCTAATACAGTTTTGTACACTGAAAAAACTCTTTCTGCATCACAAGTTACAACTGGTGCGAAGAGAAATGCAGTTAAATCAGAGCTGGAGAATTGTTTGATGAATTAATTTTTAGTCTTCAGTTTTCCAGATAAAATAGAGCTACGTTCTCTCACAGTTGAGAACCCTTGATACTTCTTTAAAATTGACATCAACTTATAAAAATATTGTTGATCATACAATTTTTCAAGGTGTTCCTCAACTTCTTCGACCAAATGCACTGCCGATTCCAGAGGGAGACCTCGTGTTTCCAACTTCTCAATAGTTGTAGCTAACATTGTAAAGTTAGCTGATATAAAGGATAACCTAATATTCACTTCGGCATTATTCAGAAGCTCTTGACATTCAACTATGCTTTGAGCCTCATTCGCATCAAGAGACATAACAACATTGCTCACTTTTTGAAAATGAGTGGAATGGTATTGTGCCGCTTCCAACCAAGTACCCCATCTAGTAACTACATCTGCATCTAGTAACTACAGGCGAGGGTGGTAAAGGTATTCCAGGGCACATATCCCTGAATTTCTCGACTCTTCGGGGTGCTTTCAGGAACACGATCTTTGCTGCGCTAATCAGCTGATTTACATCTGTATAATTGGATCGAACTAACTCTGCAATCCTGTGGAGTCCATGAGCTAGGCATGTGACGTGCACCATACTAGGATTAAAACACGCAATCCACGCATGGCTTTAGACATATATGGAGCTGCATCAGTTGTGACAATTAAAAATATTGTCATAAAAGATTTGGTTAGGCCATAGTACTCTGAGCGAATCATTGAAAAATGCCGCTATTGTGGCATGGTTGACAGATTGTAACATTCCCATGTTCCCGAGGTAGCATTTGCTACGTTCTTCTTCTTCTCCCAATATACCAAATACAAAACAAGCGACAAACCTCTGCTCTACATCGGTAGTTTCGTCTAACGACACCCACAGTTTTTTACCAGCGACTTTCTTTCGTAGGGAAAGAGTGGGTAAATTTTTGGATCTTCACCCCCATCAAAATCCCGCATTTTTGTTGACATATTTAGGTAAAATGAGGCAAAAAAAAAAAAAAAAAAAAAAAAAAAAAATAATAATAATAATAATACTGCTGAAACAAAGCCTGCACCAGATAGTCTTAACAATTTCATTTTCTGGCGAAAATGTTAGGCTAGGTACGAGATAAAATCATACGTTATACGAATAATCTACCATTTACTATTCACCTTTAAACTACAAAACTTGCATTGTATAACTCCATTGACATCATCGAAATCTATATAATCAGAGAGTAATTTTGTTCGTAGTCTTGCTTTATCAATTTTAGGCATGTTTGCAAGTTGTAAGTAAGACACAAAATGGCAGCCCGTTAAATCTGGAATGTAAAGTGCCTTCTAGATAGGTTCCAATAATGCAATAAGGTATTTTCATGACTGAGCATATTTTTCCTTATTGAGAATATGCTTTACTTAAAAAGCATATTTATAGAATATTCTTAATGTAAAAAGAATATTCATATATGATTTAACATTTGAAAAGCATAAAGAATAATTCTTTATGCTTAAAGCATATTGTCACAACCCTATTTGTAATCATAAAATATCAGCCCCCATAAGATATATATAAGTCTGAAAAGCTGGAAACCGTAGTTCTTGTGCATATATGATTTCTGAGACAAGATGACGTTACGCAATATTGAAATTCTCAAAAAACGTATTTACAACTACTGCAGTTCAAATATTTTCAAATCATAAATACTTATGGTTCTCCTGGACATTTCTTGGAAGATTGTCTAATGTCATTGCACGCCACTTGTCACATTCTAGTGTGTTTCTTTGTTCTAGGAAATAGGAAACATCCTTTCTATAACGATCATAGTCCTTAAAACGACCTATTTAACGATAAATAACCACCCCAGAAAGCAAATGTTGTACAAACGGTTGTTAAAAGGTTATCACATAACATACAGACTTTCAAGTATGTGATGAAAGTGTTTTTCCTTATGATATTTTAAATATATATTCATATACATCATACATAAAGAACGCTGCCTATATAGCTTTAGGCATTTTATTTATACATGAGAGAAAATAGTACTTTTTCTTTCAAAATTTGCCAAAAGTTTGTTTAAAGTTCGTATTGCATACAGTACTTTACTTAGCATCGCATAGCAAGGTAAATTTTGAATCAAAATTAATTTATTTTGTCACTGTATTCGATTTTACATTGATAATTTTCCAATATTGTAGTTGTTAAATAAACATACTCGATATTATTTTTCCATCCCTCCCCCCTACACGGGCCATCATTGCTATCCTTACACTGTCAATACTTTTATGTAATACAAACTGGTTCACAACATCATTGAACGTGTAAGAATCTTATGACATTCACAAATAATACTGAATTATGAATATTATGTGTCCTTCCATTATCTACACAGCCGTCCATTACACACGAACGCTCGTGTCTCAGAAACGTAGCGTACTCTATCAGGAGGCTAGAACGGTGCCCCTTACAGAGGACATTGTAGTTAGGATTTTAATGAACCATGCCCTTGGTCCAACTCACTCGGGGCAGGTTCGAATTGTAGTCATCTCGACCTCCGTCGCAAGTGGCGACGCTCTAACCCGCTCGGCCAGCGGAACAAATACAATATATAAATATTGACATCGGACACTGTATTTGCAGTGCCACTGTGCTTGCTTGGCACTGCACAATACCTCCACGTCTTCTCAAGGTATCGTGCAGTGACACTTTTGTTTCTGGGCACAGTACATGTTCTTCTCCCCTTCGACACGTTGCAAGAATCTCCCCCTCCGTCCTCCATTACCCATAGTCTTTTTTTTTTCTTTTCTTTCTCACTCCATGATTCTCTTTGTACTTTTCTTCCTTTCCCATTCTTCCTTGTTATGTATATTTGCGCTCTTTTATTGTTTGCCCTTCTATTTTATCCTTAATTCTTCTCTACCTTTTACCTTTACTCGCTTCTTTTATCTTTATAATTGTGTTCTCCACCTTCCTCTTCCACTTTGTAGTTTCACCATTCTTCTTCCTCTCTCTCCAACTCTATTGTCCTATAATATCATTTGCTACTAAAATCTTTTCCTACCTCTTCTATTCCCTTCCCCTCCCCTTCTCTCCTTTTTTATTTTCCTTTGGCCCTTGTCCTTCTGTTCCCTTTCCTCTCCTTCCTCCCCTCCCAAATCAGAAACTTTCTCCCCACCTTTTCCATTTTTTTATTTTATTATTTTCTTTTGTTCTGTGTCCTCCTGTTCCCTTTCCCATCCTTCCCCCTTTTCCAAAGGCCTTCGTGATGGTTTCAGCTAGTCTCACAAATTCTTTCTCCGTTCCCGAACTAAGCTGACAGCACCTACAGATGTTGTTATATTAACCACTCTCCATTCACGAAAATCACTCTCCAGTAATATAACTATTTCATAGACAAGCGTATCACATTGTTAAGCAAAGGAATTTTAATTTGCATAGCTGAATTCAGGACCGGAGGCAGGACTTTCGAAAGCAACTGTACTCGTGCCCAGGAGCTTATCTCAAACTTGTCTGAGAAACCTCTCGTTACTTTAATTAATATGCCTCGCCAAGAGGAATCTGCCGCCGTGGCCGAGTCTAATGTGAATGAACGAGACTGAAATACGAGACACGGAGGCGAATGTGACAAGTAACTTATGTGGCAGAGCCGAAGGTGATAGCGAAGGAGATGGCGAGTCTGGGCATGTGGTAAATGTGGCAAGGAATGTGGCAGTGGAGCAGTTACACAAAGTGTAATTTCCAAGAATGCACGTTAGTTTTTCCTTGCCGCCGCGGTTTCCGCGCGGTATAAACCGCTAGTGTGAATATGGACATAGACCCCCCATCTCCCGCCACAAGATACACCAGTAATTCCCTGATAAGGTCATGTGTTAGGTCATCTTCATATTTTGTTGCAGTCACAGTAACATTATCCGTCTGGCCTTGTCTGTTCACTTTTGTGAATGCACACACGGATGACAGGTAGACGGTGATGGTGGGAAAATTACAGGGAGAGAGAGAGGGAGAGAGAGAGGGAGAGAGAGAGAGAGGGAGAGAGGGAGAGAGGGAGAGAGGGAGAGAGAGGGAGAGAGAGGGAGAGAGAGAGAGGGAGAGAGGGAGAGAGAGAGAGAGAGAGAGAGAGAGAGAGAGAGAGAGAGAGAGTGGGAGGGAGGGAGGGAGGGAGGGAGGGAGGGAGGGAAGGAGAGAGGGAGAGTGGGAGGGAGAGAGGCGGGTGGAGCAAAGAGAAAGGGGAGGATGGTGTGGAATTAGGAAGGGGAGATTGGGAGGAGAAATCTCAATAAAATCAAGGGTAATTTTCCAGCCAGCAAATTTTGGAGGCTATTAAAGTGTGTTCCTTGTGCCTTAGGTGTGCCATTGTCCCTTGCTTTATGGTGTCTTTGTGTCCTCGGCCCAGTTGCTTGTTCTTGGCTAATACTGGACCCATTTTGCCGAGACTTCTATTTGGTTGACATCAGAGGTGAGGTAGCGTAGTAATGTGTATGGTTGAGCTGAGATTACAATGAGTGCATATGTAACCACAGTTACTTAAAGACAAACAAATTTCGCAAGCACCTTCTACAGTACACCCTAATGGGGCACTGACTATATAGATTTATAAATCTTTTGCGACAATTACTTTAGGAAATAGTATGATACCCCTACGGACCAGAATCACGATTCTTATTTTTATTTTTATTTTTTTTTATTTGGAGAATTATCTCGACTTAAAGAAGAATGCTAACGGCTGATATCTTCTGGAATCTTTTCTTAAACCTCTCCTTATTCCCTATGAATCGACCTCTTTGGCGCGATATCGTCCCCCCAAAAAACAAAAACATTGGTTATCGGAGGCGAAATGCAATACTCCCATAGCTTACTCCGCTGGAATAAGCTACTGCGGTGAGCGACGCAGTTTGTATTGTCCTCTGGGGTATAGTTCTTGTTGATCTGCCAGCGGCGTCATTGAGCACCGGAGGAAACCAATCGCTCTCATGGGCATAGTTAGTTAGCTAGATTATTTGTTTGTTTGTTAGTTGCACACTGCGCTGCGGACTGCCCCTAACACGGTGTAAAATTTTAGGAGAAACGTTACGTCGGAGGATGTGTTCTCTTCTGCACGCACAATTATTGTTCTCAGCAATAACCAGTGCATCAGTCCTCAGGGACAATAATGCACCGAAGAGCTTTAGTTATGAAAAACGAAAGACTAAAAGGAGGACGAATAGATGGTAAAGCTAATCAACATTCTTGAGTGAATATTATACTCGAATGACAAACCAATATTGCATAACATAATGGATACACAGAAGGATCTAGTGTAAGGGCAGATTGTGTTTGTGAAATGGTTGCAAAGAGTATAACTTTGTGTACAATTGTATTCCTCTTATGGGGAGAGATTCGAAGAACACTCGTTTTCCATTGCTGCTTGATAAAAGCCTAATTTCACTGATCGCTAACTGGGTCACCACCCTGCACGATATCATAAGAAAAAATAAAGTATAAGCCGGCCATGCCACCTATCACGTATATACGAGAATACATATATATATATATATATATATATATATATATATATATAATATATTAAATGTGTGTGTGTGTGTATATGTGTGCGTGTATATATGTGTGTGTGTGTGTATGTGTGCGTGTATATATATATGTGTGTATGTATATATGTGTGTGTATATATATACATACGTATATATATACATATATATATAAATATATATAATATATATACACGTGTGTACACTCTCTCTCTCTCTCTCTCTCTCTCTCTCTCTCTCTCTCTCTCTCTCTCTGTCTCTGTCTCTCTCTGTTTCTGTCTCTATGTCTCTATGTCTCTCTGGCTTTCTGGCTCTCTGCCTCTCTGCCTCTGTGTCTCTCTGCCTCTCAGTCTCTCTGGTTCTCTCTCTCTGGTTCTCTCTCTCTCTCCCTCCCCCTCTCTCTCTCTCTCTCTCTCTCTCTCTCTCTCTCTCTCTATCTATCTATCTATCTATCTATCTATCTATCGATGGCGCAGTTGGTAGAGTTCCATACTGCGAAAACGGAGTTGCAGGCTCGAATCCCAGGGATCGCTCATATATGAGCTCTCTTCCGGGAGGAAAATACTCGAAGCCTTCCATCACGAGATCCAAGACCGTGGGGAATCACACACACACACACACACACTCACACTCACACTCACACTCACACTCGCTCTTACACACACTCACACTCACTCACTCACTCACTCACTCACATATAGACA
>NC_134818.1:18416149-18431149 GCF_046742065.1 Oratosquilla oratoria | reverse complement strand
TTCGTTCCGATGACTTCATATATAATATATATATATATATATATATATGTATATATATATATATTGCAGAAACCACAGGGAAAAGTAAAGTCGGAATACTAAACATTTTCGTCTATTACGACATCCTCAGAGTACGAACTGTGGTTTCTGCAATATTATTTAGTCACGCGTTATTGTGATTATTTTTGCAATATATATATATATATATATATATATATATATATATATATATATATATGTATATATATATATATATATATATATATATATATATATATAATATGAAAATTCATTGTGCGCATGTGTCACTAATCTAGACTATAAAAAAGAATAAACGTCATCAAGCTTAATGGCCATCCAACCACCCATCGTATAATAGTGTCGGGAAATACGTTAGAAGCAGAGACGGGACTCAGCATGTATCGGTCGATTCAGATGCTGTACACATCTATTGTCATGGAGTTTGTTTATTTATGTATCTATAATTTCTCTGATATACATTCCTATACATGATTATTTATTTGTCTATTTTTCACTTGTCTGATGTTTTTCTAATTTTTTTTCAGTTCATATGATATTTATTTTTATGTACTTGTATATCACTTATTTATTGGTCTATTTATCTAATCATTTATCTTTATTTGTTTGATTATTTATTTATTTATTTATTTACTTGTTAATCTATTTATTCACCAACTTTGTATTTGTTTATCTATCACCTGTCAATTTTTTTTAACTTTAATCTTTTTATATTTTGTTTATTTATCATCAGTTCATGTATTGTGTATTCATATATTTGTTAATCTATTCACGTCCATCTATTCGTTTATATATTTATTGATTTTTTTTTTTACAATTTATCTACTGATATGTCTATATGTTTCTTTATCTATCTGTTTACGAATTTATCTGATTTATTTACGTATTTATCTATTTATTATTCTTTTGTTTTTTATTTATACATTTACTCTCCATTCATTTTTTTTTCTTCCTCCCTAATGGTCGCTTTCTCCTTCAAAGTGCGGCGTAATTTGGTTGTGCAGTGAATCGCTTTGTTTTCAGCCTCATTATTCAGGAACCCGATATTGAGTTCCCGGGAATTTCCAAATGCTTTTGTGCCGCATCTATTCACGCCATCTATCGGCTGCGGAATGCCGGTCCCAAAATATTATTTCCTTTTTGTAGGCGGTGAGCATCGTTTGCAAGCTTGATACATCTCCGCTCACCAAACCCACACCTCTTTATTCGTCCTACATACACGTCTCGCCCCTTCCCCCTCACCCCTCGCCCCTCCCCCTCGCCCCTCGCCCCTCCCCCTCGCCCCTCCCCCTCCCCCTCCCCCTCCCCCCTCGCCCTTCCTACTCGCCCCTCACCCTCCCCACTCAGCCTCCGTCCCCCTCTCCCTCGTCCTTCTTCCATAACCCTTTTCCATTGGATACAAAGCTTCTGCGGAACAATCTCCCGCCGCGGTTCATTTAGTTTCGAGGGTAATAAGCACTGTTTCCCGGCGTGGGATTATGCTGCTTCATATTTTAATGACCGTATTATGATCTGCCATACGCACGCGTGCACAGGCAGACACATGGTTGATGGAGTGCTCGACATTTACTCTCTCTCCCTGGAAGTTGTGGAATTCCACACCCACGTCTTTTAGATTAGAATAAAATCACCAGAGGCTAAAGAGTGTCTTATTATCTCGGTTCTGTTTTTGGATATTCTTTGAAAGAATGATTTACACCTCGATACACAAAGAACTCAAAATATGTAAAATGGAGTTTGAGCTGAAGTAAAGGAAAGGTAACCTAAATGGGATTGCAAAGTGAATCAATCCTGTCACACATAATTATGTGACTGCAATAAGGTGAATACGCACACGCACGCACACACACACGCGCACGCACACACACACACACACACGCACGGACACACACACGCACACACACACACACACACACACACACACACACACACACACACACACACACACACACACACACACACACACACACACACACACACACACACACACACACACACACACACACACACGGAGTTGAATATAAATATGAATTTCTTCGCAGATGATGCAAAAATATTAAAGAAAATATCAACAAATGAGGACTGTGACTCATTACAATCAGACCTGGACACACTGGAAATGGACTCAAAAGTGGGAGGTGAACTTTAATACCAAGAAGTGTAGCATAATGGAGTTTAGTAAAAGCAAAAACAGAATTTCAAAAAATTACAAAATTGGTGAAAATGAAATAAAAAAAGTGCACTCGGAAAGGGACCTTGGAGTGATAATCAGCAATGACATGACACCGGACAGACATATAAACAAAATAGGAGGCGAAACATACAACCTACTAAGGTCAATGAAAGTGGCGTTTGAATACTTGGATGAAGAAATGATAAAAAAAAATATTAGTCACACTGATTAGACCAAAACTGGAATATGCAGCGACACTATGGACACCCAGTACTAAAAAGAATACAAGGAAACTAGAAAGAATACAGAGAGCAACAACAAAGTTGGCACCAGCTCTTTCCAAATTAACATACGAACAAAATTTAACGAAACTAGAACTACCAACACCAGAGCAAAGAAGAGAAAGAGGTGATTTACTGACTATATATAGAATCATGAAAGGAATGGAAATCCTTGACAGAAAAGATTTACTAAAAAATGACGATGGAAAAACAAGAGGTCATGAAAAGAAACTAAAAAAGGGTAACTATAGAAGAGGTAGGAAAAAGAATAGCTTCCCACACAGAATGCTGGATATATGGAATAACTTAGATGAAAAAACAGTGTGCGCAAATACTATTCACGATGCTGAAAGATGCAAAGACGGGTCACCACGAGCATAGCTCCCTTCCCGTATAATACAACTAGGTAAATACAACTAAAAAATACACACACACACACACACACACACACACACACACACACACACACACACACACACACACACACACACACACACACACATAGCGCAGTGGTAGCGTTCGTGGCCGCCACTACGGCGGTCCGAGTTTGAATCCCGCTCAGGGCTGAAATAATTTCAGTATCGCTGCGCTACGAGTCGTTAATCCAACTTTTGGGGATGGAGAGTTGTGTGTGTGTGTGCGTGTAGATCACATTATTATCCACAGATCGGTTATATATGAGCTCTGAGCTCTTTTCCGTGATGGAAATAGCTGTCGATCACGAGTCCAACACTTGATCCAAGACCATAGTAAATCACACACACACACACACACACACACACACACACACACACACACACACACACACACACACACACACACACACACACACACACGCATCCGCACACATAAAGACAGAGAAAGACAAGCCGTGAGAAATAGGTAGGACAAACATAAAAAAGACCATGATAAGGGAAGAATACGAACATTAATATGCAAATACTGACGCAGCGCGCTGTTGCATGCATGTTTGTAGAGGATAATGGCCTTCCGACCGCTCATTTTGGTGAAAGCAATCATTGGATAAGACATGAAGTATTGGAAAATGTAAATGAAATTCAATAAACATTAATCTTTTCCGAAATAAATAAACCTCCTTCACTTTTTTTTTTCTTTTTTTAATTGAAGCTTCTGGAATCCATTGTTTGGAAATAATATTACTTTTTAGAATATATTAGAATGTCAGAAAGCGATTCTTTCATCCGAGCTGTTCTAGATTTCGTTGCTTTTCTGAACCAAATACTGGCGAATTCAGAATTGTAGAGATTCCCAACAGAAAGAAATGTGTACACACACACACACACACACACACACACACACACACACACACACACACACACACACACACACAAGGTACACACTAGCGTTACGTAAAGGGAATTCCTTTGGCTGAATAAAATCGCCTGGCAACGTGAAATACACGATTCGTAAATAGTGAGAAAGGTTAACAGCTAACGAATTAACGCATACTATAACCCATCCATTGCTAGTATTTTGACTGTCGCCAAGCAATTCTATCTATTATAGAGAACCCTCCTTTCAGCGGAGGTGTTGTACCTATATCAGTTAATATTTTCACCAATTCTTAACCCTTTGTAGATTTGTTTTTTCTGCCCTTTACAAGCCATGGTCTCCTTCCTATATTGTATATTCCCTGACGCTAGGTGATTTTATTCAGCTATGGGGCATCACTGTAGCAATGGAACTGAGGCTATATCTCCATAAAATGCCTCTGCATAACGGCGCGCCTTATATGTTTTGTTATAGTTAATACTTGGTGCTATTAATCAGCTGATAACGAGTCCTCATAACTATAGATGAAGACATTAAATCTCTTCGTGCTGCGATAAAAGGTTTGGTTGATTCGGATTAGGCCACTAAAGTGAGATACAAAGACTGTATCGTATAGGAGAGGATAGACTGATCATCATGCAGTGGATCTTGAAAGCCAAACATTTTTGTATTTTGAAATCATGACGGTTTTGTTCAGTTGAAAACGTTACGCTACGCCTGCAAACGTCATCATGGCTTGTTGGGCTTCACGACAAATACGTGAGACTCACGTCACAGAACCTTGCTTGTCTCACAACGAGGCGCCTCTCATCATTGGTCTCACGGGCTCTTTCTTCACGGCAACAGACACTTCATCTTCACTCTCCTCTTTTTCTCTCTCCCTCTCTTCTCCCTCCCTCTCTTCTCCCTCCCCCCTCTTCCTTCTCCCCATTCTCTCCCCTCCTTCATTCTTCCTTCTACCACTCTCCCTCCTGTATCTTCACTATTCCTTCCTTCTCCCCCTCTTCCCTCCCCCTCCCCCTTCCTCCTCCTCCCCCTTCCTCCCCCTCCCCCTCCCCTCCCTCCCCCTCCTCCCCCTCCCCCTCCTCCCCCTCCTCCCCCTCCTCCCCCCTCCCCCTCCTCCCCCTCTCCTTCTCTCTCCTCCTCTCATCCCCCTTCCCCTCTCCTCCCCCTCTCCCCCGTTCCCCTCTCCTCCCCCTCCCCCCTTCCCCCCTCTTCCCCCCCTCTCCCCCCCCTCCTCCTCATAAAAAATGGAGGAGTTTATCCTGCTTGTAATATGAGTTTTGTACTATGGTGATGATCAGACAAAAAAAAAAAAAAAAAAAGAAGATAGCAAGTTTTTGAAAACTAAATTGGTCGTGCCGATGAGCACGAAAAATAAGATAGAAAAAACAGCAACAGAAATGTAGGTCAGAAGAGCATTAACTGTTGATTAACAAATCGGAAATCTTTAAAAAAGAAATAGACAAAGGGAGTGAATTAAATCTTGGGGCATTTTTAGAAGACTGTAAACGCTGTAAAAGAACATGTTACACTCAAAATAATTTGCAAGTAATCGACCCAGCTGCCAAATACTTAACAGCAACCCACACACCATCGTAAATCATTACTACATTTCCTCTTCGCACCAGATATGTCGTGTGGTCTCCTGCCCCGAAATTTCTTTTTAAGCATATAGTTCTCAAACACGAAAATATTAGGGGGTTGAGAAGTAGGCTTGCAGCTGAGCACCCCCCACACACCCACCCATTACGTAGAACCCCCCCCCCCCCTCAGCTCCGGAGATGAAGGAATTAGAGAGCAGATGAAAGCTCGGGAAAAAATTCCAGATGGAAACTACTTAAGTGTGCATATGTGGGTCTCTCTCTCTCTCTCTCTCTCTCTCTCTCTCTCTCTCTCTCTCTCTCTCTCTCTCTCTCTCTCTCTCTCTCTCTCTCTCTCTCTCTCTCTGTGTATGTGTGTGTGTGTGTGTGTGTGTGTGTGTGTGTGTGTGTGTGTTTGTGTACGCATGTGTATGTGTTTGCATACAAGTATAATAAAAATCAAGAGTGCACAGATCGAAGGAAGAGAGAAGAGAGGATAACGAAAGACATTGAAATGAATGAAGGAAACAGAGTGAACTCTCACAGATGAATAGAATCTCCTAACGGCACCTCAAATAAACCCTAGAAAAGAAAAAAATTACAGCGACATGATTGAGGGAACAAAGGAGAGGGAGAGGGAGAGAGAGAGAGGGGAGAGGGGGGGAGGGAGGGGGGAGAGAGAGGGGAGAGGGGGGGAGGGAGGGGGGAGAGAGAGGGGAGAGGGGAGGGAGGGGGGAGAGAGGGGGAGGGAGGGGGGAGGGAGGGGGGAAGGAAAGAGGGAAAGAAAAGTAGTAAAGATGGTTTAGCCACCACCATCTGGAGAGGCCTCAAGTGATTTAGGTCCGTTCCAAGTAATTGTGAAATCTTCTGGAGCGATCAGGGACCCCTGGTGGCAGCTAGAAATAGAATATAAAGTTTAAATCGGGTTTAGAGGAATAGGATTGGAAGGCGTTTATCTAATATGAAGTAAATTGCCTGGTAGCATCTAGAATACATTAGACAATTTTTATAACACAGCAAAAGGATTAATCAGAACAAGCTCAAGATGTGATTAAATTTATTTCTCCGTAGATTTTTTCTAAATGAATTAACAATTAAATGAGTAAATAAATAGACAAATTGTAAAATAAAGAAACAAAAAAGAAGATAGATATGCTTCTTATAGACAGAATAAACGCTATTAATATAAAACGCTTTGTCAAGAAAAAAACAGAACAAATATAAGAAATCAATACAGTGATGTTACCAGGTAAAAGAAATAATTCTTTGATTGTATCATTGGGAACCTAATGGCGAATATAAATCGGGTGCTGAGGCACGAGAAGAAAGGAATTATTCAGTTTCCTTCCGTGAATGGGATTTCCCCAGTGTATGATAACACCGTCTGTTCCTTCTGCATCCCCCTCCTGTCCCCTCCTCTCTCCCCTCCACTTTCCTCTCCTCTCTCCCCTCCACTTTCCTCTCCTCTCTCCCCTCCTCTTTCTTCTCCTCTCTCCCCTCCACTTTCCTCTCCTCTCTCCCCTCCTCTTTCTTCTCCTCTCTCCCCTCCACTTTCCTCTCCTCTCTCCCCTCCACTTTCTCCTCTCTCCCCTCCACTTTCTTCTCCTCTCTCCCCTCCACTTTCCCCTCCTCTCTCCCCTCCACTTTCCTCTCCCCTCTCCCCTCCATTTTCCTCTCCTCTCTCCCCTCCACTTTCCTCTCCTCTCTCCCCTCCACTTTCTCCTCTCTCCCCTCCACTTTCCCCTCCTCTCTCCCCTCCACTTACCTCACCTCTCTCCCCTCCACTTTCTTCTCTATCCCCTCCACTTTCCTCTCCCCTCAGCCTCCCCTCCCCTTCTCTGAACCTCCCTTCCCATCCTTCTTGTATATGTTCAATATTTGTTTTTGTATCACTTGTATTACTTCTATGTATTATTTGATTGATTGTATCTTCCAATGACTTTGTGCCATTTGAGTTTTGAATTGTTAGTTATATATTGATTTCTAATAAGAAAATGAAAGGGTCTTGTTTTGGCAAAAAAAAAATTCATTCAGTTTAAGAGACGCCTGTGTTGAAAGGTTAAAGGTTAATACAATTTCAATTGACTTCCTTACTACGTTGACGTCACTACAGCAAAAATATGAAATGATAAAATATAATGTAATTTCAAAGTATTGTACATATCCTTCTATGCATATGAAAATATTTTACTGTAAAATGAATATACACTCGATTGTAGAATACAGAAAGGATTCAACAATAAATGGCATATTGGCAATATAAAGAAGTTGGAAAACAAGTTTGGACCCTAACTGTGCGTATGCACTGGACTTGGTTTTATTTTTACTTGATTTTTTTTTTTCCCGTGGCATTCCCACAGTATCATGACTCCACGTCATCGGGATGGTGACGGTGGACCATTGAGGATTTTTTTTTTTTATTTGATTTTTTATTATTATTTTTTTATTATTATTATTTATGTGACACTCCCACAGTATTATGATTCCACGCCTCGGGATGGTGGCGGTGGACTATTGAGGATTTTTATTATTATTTATTTTTTTATTATTTTTTTTTCCGTGGCATTCCCACAGTATCATGACTCCACGTCATCGGGATGGTGACGGTGGACCATTGAGGATTTTTTATTTTATTTGATTTTTTATTATTTTTTTATTATTATTTTTTATGTGACACTCCCACAGTATCATGATTCCACGCCTCGGGATGGTGACGGTGGACCATTGAGGATTTTTTTTTTTTTTTTTTTTTTCATATCTGTTTTTCCGTGGCATTCCCACAGTATCATGACTCCACGTCATCGGGATGGTGACGGTGGACCATTGAGGATTTTTTTTTATTTGATTTTTTATTATTATTTTCTTCTTATTATTTTTTATGTGACACTCCCACAGTATCATGATTCCACGCCTCGGGATGGTGACGGTGGACCATTGAGGATTTTTTTTTTTTTTTTTTTCGTGACACTCCCACAGTATCATGACTCCACGCCTCGGACTTGGCACTCCACCATTTACTCCTCTCTCGCCTCTCCGGTCCTTGCACATTTGACGAAACAAACTCAACACTGGTATATAGACTCGGTAAATGGTAACACTGATAGAGTAAGCTGTCACAGCAGTTTGTCACAAAGAAACAAAAATGGTTTCCTGATTAGTTTTGTTACCAAGACAACAAATGGTGGACGCTTATGGAATTCAAATTGCTTTTGATACCAGAAAAAAGTAGTGGTACACTACGCTAGCATGCTATTTGCTTTCACTACTTTCACTACTTAGTTCGTCAATCACTTCTCACTATATGACGCAAGAGCGATTCGACATTTGGAAATTTGAAAAGCAAAGTATCATAACCGAAACAGTTTCTACTCAAATGAAGGAGCAAAAGCAAGTAGCATGTTAGCGAGGCATGCCTTCTGTGCCGCCACGTTAAATGTATCCTCCTGACAACAGCAGATATCCTATGTCCGGAAGTCTACGGAAGACGCAGCCACCCTTCGTCAAACTCCGTTTTCTACGAAAACTTCTCCGCCGTTATTCGTCGTTTTATGCAAAATTACTTTCTTTCAGCTAAAGTTTTCACATTCGTGAGAGATGTTTTAAAACATAAGATATAAAATAGAAATAAATATAAACTTTGTGAACATATTCTAATAGAAAATTGAAATAGATTAAGCATTTTGATTTTTACGTGAAAAACTATATTGTTTTTGACATAAACATGTTTAAAACAACAAAATATCTTACATCCTTAGATAGAACTTTTGGTAAAATTATTATGATTAGATATATATGCAGAAGCAAGATATTGCTTCCGAAAAGCACGGACGGCTTCGTCAACCTCTCGGACTATCCTCTCTCTGATAACCTGAAAGAATTCCTTGATTTAGGATTGAAATGTAATTACATACTCAAGTTCAAGAAAACTGAGAAAACCGCTGAACTAGAATTAATACACAGAATTTTGTATGAACTGGAAAAGTAGGGAAAATGACATGAGCGCAAATGTGAAGGAGCAATTGTAGGCTGAAAGTACCAAGCACAGACATATGGCTGTGGTTTCTTTCTCACAGCGGAGTTACGTCAGGCAGCTAAAGAACTCCGTGAGAACAAAGACATAGTGATTCGTAGGGCGGGTAGCTCTGAGTTATTCGTTATTCTCAACCGTTCAGAATACTTAGACAAGGTAGATAATCTATTACAGGACACGTCCAAGTTCTTACGAATCAAAAAGAACCCAAAAGGCGAAATCCGTAAAAAAGTTACTGAATTAATTGATAACGCAAATGCAGTGATCAATGAAGTCAAATTACATAGATTACAAAGATACTATGAACCAGGATACGTATATGGAAATGTCAAACCTCACAAACCTGGACACAAACTAAGACCCATCATATCACAGATACTTACTCCCACTTACCAACTGGCAAAGCAACTCAAAGATCTCATTACTCAGTACATTCCAACTCTCCATGTCTTCAGATCTACGGATGATTTTGTAGATATTCTCAGGATTACATCTCCTCAAGGGCTTTTAACTTTCATCGATGTAGAAAGTCTTTCAAATCTTCCTTTTGGAAGATACCATTTAGATTATTCTTATCAATGTATTTCACAATGACAGTGTGCCTCCACCAAAAATACCATATCCCACCATTGAGAAAACGGTACGAGTTTGCGTGAAAGAAGCACTCTTCAGATGTTCCTCAGGCAGAATGTTTTTTTTTTTTTTAAACGATGGTGTAGCTATGGGATGCCCCCTAGATGTTTCCTGCGATGTTCTTGGGTACTTTGGATATATTTCTTTTTAAACTGCATTTCTTTAGTTGTTTGCAAAGATCTTCATTCAAACCCGCAGTCATATATATTTTCCATTTTTCCTTTTTTATACGAAGGGCAAAGGGCAAATGATCCAGTGGGATAATTTGCGTGAGATTTTTTCCTTTTTCTTGTCCTTTGATCAGACATACCTTAGTACTAATACACATGCGTCCTTCCTATTATTGAGTTACACATAGATCTCAACTTTCAGAGCTTTGCATTAGTATTCATGTGTACCAAGGCAAGCCGCTACTGGTCCTGTTTAGGTCCTGAGGACGAGAAGCTTAGTCATCTTCAGAGGACCTTCCTTTGCTTGTCACACGAGGCTGCCGAAGTCGACGCAAATTTCGTTATCAGCACTCTATTTTAAAAAAGATTCAAAGTCTGTCTTTTGACTCTTAGTTACTTTGCCATTTATACACATGGATACAGTTTTGAACATAGTGTTCGGAAAGTCTCCATTAAAATAATCCGATCCAAAGGTTCTGGAGTTAATAATCATTTGTAAAGAAGAAATCGTTGAAAAATTGCCTTTGATCTGAAGTTCCTTCCTTGGCAAAAAAAAAAAAAAAAAAAAAAAAAAAAAGTGCTGCAGTCTTCAGCATGGTAATCGGAAAGTTCCCAAGGATGTGAATCGATCTGAATTATCAAAAGGTAATGTATTTTCTTCGTCCCGGCTATTGTCTGGTCCTTGTTCGCAAGATATCTCAGCTCCTTTTGTGGCCACATCGTGGCAGAGAGAGCGTCCTGTTATTTTTTTTTAAATGAAAGCAGCTTTTTTTTCAGCGGCAGGAACCTCACAGTGGCTCTTCAATAGACCTAGAGAATCATCTAAAATCTTCTGTTAAGATTTTCATGTTGTCGGCGAGCGACAAACGAGGTGAAAAACTAATATCACACTGGAGTTTATGAGGTTGCATATAGACGATTATCTTCCTCATTCCCGGGGTTCCCCTCAGCTGAATAAAATCTTCACCCAATCTCCTCGATGTTCATGAAAATCTGCTCGAGAGTCGTTGCCTCGTCTCACGGTCGGAGAAGGTTCTTCGGCTTCTATTTCTCCATGAAGGTCTTTAGACTCTAAAGAACTTCCTGTGATGTCCCCGAGTACGTCCACTTCGGCGATGGCTCTTCTCGAGTTGCATTTTTGAGCAGTTTGCAGAGATCCTCATTTAAAACTGCAGTCGTGTACAAAGTATTTTTTTTCTACGCCCAATTCATGAAAGGGTAGATTTTACGCGGGGGCGAGTACTTGATATATTTTTTCTTTTTATTATCCTTTTGATCATAGATAATAATACACTCGTGCCTTTTTAATTGTTCAGTCGCGTATAGACCTCAGTCCTCCGAGCTCTCCTTTGGATTTCCTGTGTATTAAGGCAATCCGCTACCATTCCTGTTGAGGCCCTCAGGAAGAACTACTTCATCATGCAATTTCGGAGTACCTTGGGTCGCTTGTCACACAAGGCTGCTGAGGTCGACGTAATTTCCGTTGTCGAGTGAACTTGAAATTGTGGACTCCTTATTGACTCTTCAACATGGATGGAGTTCGGAAAGTTTTTTTCAACTGAAGCACCTCATACCAGACGACGCTCTATTGAACGTTTTCAATTTCCTTTGGCATAAAAAATTATCAGATCCGCCAGAAGCTTCTATGTAGATTCTCATAATGTCGGCGAGCGATAAACGATTTTATTCCTCTGAAGAGGAGCCCCAGCAATGAGTTCAATGATCGATATCATACCTCGAAGCTCTCGAGGTTGCAAAAAGATTATTTTTCTCATTCCCGGGGCTCCCCTCAGCTGAATAAAATCCTCGACCGATCTCCTTGATGTAAATGAGAATCAGATCGAGAATCATTGCATATTCTCCTCCCGGTGGAAGGAGGTTCTTCTGCTTCAGACTTTTCTTGAAATCTTTGCCTTTTTGGGATGTCCAGCGAGCCTCTTGGTTAGTTCCTCCTAAGTGATGTCCAGGTCGGCCTTGCGTCGTCGCACGCCTTCCAGAAAAGGTCCGACGCTTGCCGGAGGCTGCGGACGCGAGGGAGAGCCATCAGACAAAGGAATATTCGCATCTTAGATAAACACTCACCACGCAAGTACACACTACATACTGTGTGTGTGTGTGTGTGTGTGTGTGTGTATATATGTATATATATATATTTGTGTGTATATATGTATATATATATGTATATATATATATATATATATATATATATATATATATATATATATATATATATATATATATATATATATATATATAATATATATCATGTTGAAAACGACAGCAAATTCATTAGAAGTTAATTTCTTTCGTAAGCTTTTGGAAAGTAGATTTCTGAGGAAAAGAGAGGGGAAGAAGCAGATTTCCAATTGACGTTGGGAACTTATAGCAACACAGAAATCTACGTTACACACAAAATAAATGAAAATAAACAAAACACAGTAGAAAAAAACCAAGACGTTTCGCTGATCGTTCTGCATCTTCAGTTGGAATGAAGAGAAGTATGTCTATGGTATGGTGAGTATAAAAATAAATAAAGAGAACTTGGAGATATCACTGTTGACTCTCCTCTGCTTGGCTGGCGCTATTTGGTTGATTCCTCAGCCTAGCCGATCGTCTAAGGCAGTGTTTCTTAACCTTTTCTAGTTCATGGCCCACTTTTAACCCAGAATTTTTCTGTGGCCCATAAAATTATAAATCAAAGAAATTACTTCTATTTTATATACTATATAGCTACTAAATTCTGTCTAATGAAACAATCATTCATTTATAATTGATATTTATTTAAAAAAAAATTCCTATACATGGCAAGAAACAAAAAACTTTCTCAAACAGAAAATGAAATTCAAAGAAACAATAATTTTTCTTTAAAAAGTAAAACCAATTTTGAAATTATAAAAAAATAAAAAAATAAATGAATAAAAATAGAATAATTGTTGCAAATGAATTTACTCGGTGAGATCTTGTGCCTGGTGCCTCATTGCAAGTTCTTCTATATTAGCTTGTTAAACATAGACGCAGATCTCCTATTTTTATGATTTCTAAGCGGTTTCTTGCTTTTGATAGTAGCTGAGACACCTTGCTAAACCCTGATTCTACTAGGTAATTTGTTGGGAAGGCAATGATATATAGCTCAACTTTCACCCAGAGCAATGGAAAATGAACTGCAAGTTCTTTACTTGTCCACAAGTTCCAAAGTCCATACTTAAATCTAGCTTTGGCAGTATGACTACTCTGCAACTCAAAGTTTCTTGCAATACGATATCATCATCTGTCACATTTATCCCAAATGGATCTACCACCCAATTTGGAATTTCCATTTCTAGGAGATCCTTGAACCTTATTTTCATATCATCATGCAGTCCTGTTAAATGATCAAAGTAGATTTCAGTTTCTTCGTCATGCAGCTCCTCAAGAGTGGCAAGATTTGGAAAATGGAGGAATACCTTATTTCTGATATTAGTTTTGAACATACAAAGCTTTCCAAGAAAAGCAGTGGTTACCTCTTTGCAGTTTAATATATTCGTATTTCTTCCTTATAGCTGCTTGTTCAGGATATTTAGTTCTTCAAATATATCTGCTAGGTAGAAAATATCCGATTTAGCAGCAATGACTTCTTTTCCAACCTCTGTGCCATTCAGAAATAATTCAACATTTGGCCAAAGTTCAACGAAACGATTAAGACAGTTACCTTTAGAAAGCCACCTAACTTCTGTATGCAAAAGTAAATTTTTAAACTCTTCATTATCAGCACAAAGTTGACGGAAAAGGCGTTCTTGGAGTGGATTTGACTTTATATGGTTGACAACTTTTACTACAGAATCAAGAACATTTTTCAAACGTCCATTCAAATTTTTTTCAACTAAATGTTGTCGATGAACCACACAGTGTATGCAAAGCAGATTAGGGACAGTTTCTTTTAAATATGCTATAAAGCCTCTGTATCTACCTACCATAGCAGCAGCTCCATCAGTTGCACATGCTATAATGTTACTCATAGGAATTTTTCTTTTTTGGAAGTAGTCTGATACTTCTTTAGAATTGTTTCTCCTTTAGTATCTGTCACAAGACTACGAACAAAAAGCATTTCTTCTGCAAGTTTACCAGCATCATTTAAAACCTAATATAAACCATAATAATGGCTCTATTATTAGGCAAAAGGGCTTCATCAATCTGTAAAGAAAAATTCCTTACTTGCAAAAGGGCGACTAGTTGATTTTCAACATCCCCTGCCATTTCATCGATGCGCTTTGATACTGTATCATTACTCAATGGAATGCAACTAGTTATTTGTTGGGGACTCTGCTGCATAACAGTAGAAAATACCACAGATATTGAGGGCAAAATTAATTCTTCACCAATAGTATGCGGTGTTCCAGCTTTTGCTATTAGCTGTGAAATTTTATATGATGCAACTAAGCCTAGGTCCTTTTTATGCTGACATCTCTTGAAGAATGAAGAAACAGTATTTCTTTTTTGAAAATCATCTCTTAGTTAAAAAAAACAACAACAAGGGTTTATGTATTTGTCCTTATGTTTACTCTCCAGATGATACTGTATCATTAGAAAGTTCTGTCATACATACGAGACACATTGGCTTTGTTTTATTGCCTGGAGACTCTATAAAGCCGTATGTTGAAAACTCAGTTGAGTATTGTCGACGTGGTTTCTTCTGCTTAGCCATAAGGGCAATTCTTTTTAAAAATATATATCTATTCACAAACTTAGAACAAGGCAGAACGTACCAATGTTTACTACACAGAGAGTAGCTTTAAACTATCGCCTCTCGTTCCCGCATTAA
>NC_134818.1:18393649-18398649 GCF_046742065.1 Oratosquilla oratoria | reverse complement strand
CTTAAAATATTCCCCAGCGATTCTCTTGATCTAGGATTCCTGCTATTGCAATAAATAAATAGATAAATAAATCAATCAATTAATCAATCAAAAAATAAAAGCTGCTTTTCATGGTCCTCAAGTGACCACATAAGGAACTAAGGAACCTGGGCACAAAAGTCGGATAATGGAAAAAAAGAAACGGAATGATCAGCTCCTGAACGTCAGATCAGATTACATCAATGGGAACTTTTGCAGTTCCTTGTTGAAAACTACAGACTCTCTCCGAATGACCGACGCAGGAGAACCCAGTGGACAGAGACCTATCGGACTCCAAGCATCACACGAAGGCCCAGCTATCCAGCTTACGACGACAACACAATGGAGACAGCAGAGAGATCGCTCTCTGGAATGACCTTGTAGAAGAGGCTCCACATTCCAAATATCACATGGAGACCAATCCTAATCCACATTATTCCAACTAAAGATACAGAACAACCTGCCAATTGCCTTTGTTTTTTCTGTCCAACGCGCTTTATCTTTTTATCATTTCATTCGTGTTTTTGTATATATCTATCTTCAAAGTTCTCATTGAAACATGGAAACTTGTTATTTCACCTATCCTCGCGGCAGAACTTTCTGAAAACTTAGAAGCTTACGGATGAAACTCATTACTAACTCTTTTGCGATCATTTTCTAGAGGATATACTTGAGAGAGAACCCTCTGCTACGCTTCAGAAACATACGCAAACAACTCGTGGCGCAGTGGTAGAGTTCCCGGCTGCCACTATGGCAGTTCCGGGGTTGAATTCCGCCCAGAGCTGAAATAATTTCAGTATCGCTGCGCTGCGGGTCGTTACTCCAACTATCGTGGGCGGGGAGGTGTGTGTGTGTGTGTGTGTGTGTGTGTGTGTGTGTGTGTGTGTGTGTGTGTGTGTGTGTGTGTGTGTGTGTGTGTGTGTGTGTGTGTGTGTGTGTGTGTGTAAGGTCACAGTATTTCCCATAGATCGGTCATATATGAACTCTGAGCTCCCTTTGGGAGGGAAATAGCTGTCGATCACGAGTCCAACACGTGACCCAAGACCATGGTAAATCTCTCTTACACACATGCATACGTAATGACATACGTATACACACACACACACACACACACACACACACACACATACACACATACACACATACACACATACACACACACACACACACACACATACACACATACACACATACACACACACACACACATGAGAGCCTGAACAGGACCTGTAGTGGATTGTCTTAATACACAAGAATACCAAAGGAGAGCTCTGAAGGATGAGGTCTATACACGACCGAACAATCAAAAAGGATTTTGACCTATTGGGCATCTCCTGCGATATTCTTGGGCACTTTGAATACATTTCTTTTTAAGCTGCATTTCTTTAGTTGTTTGCAAAGATCTTCATTCAAATGATTCAGTGGGATGCTTTACGTGAGATTTTTTCCTTTTTCTTATCCCTTGATCAGACATACATGGTACTAATACACTCGTGCCCTTCCTATTATTGTGTTACGTGTAGACTTCAACTTTCAGAGCTCTTCATTAGTATTCTTGTGTAGCAAGGCAAGCCGCTACTGGTCCTGTTTAGGTCTTGAGGACGAGAAACTTCGTCAGTCATCTTCAGAGGACCTTCCTTTGCTTGTCACTCGAGGCTGCCGTAGTCGACGTAAATATCATTATCAACACTCTCTTTTGAAAATGGTCCCGGAGTCTGTCTTTTGACTTTTAGTCACTTTGCCATTTATACACACCCATACAGTTTCTAACACAGTGTTCGGAAAGTTTCTATTAATATAATCCGATCCAAAGGTTCGGGAGTCGATAATCATTTGTAAAGAAGAAATCGTTGAAAATTTGCCTTCGTTTTGAAGTTCCTTGCTCGGCAAAAAAAAAAAAAAAAAAAAAATCGCAGTCTTCATCATGGTGTTCGGAAAGTTCCCAAATATATGATCCGATATGAGTTATCGAGAGGTGATATGTCCTCTTCGTTCCGGCTATTGTCTTGTCCTTGTTTACAAGATATCTCAGCTCCTTATGAGGCCACATCGTGGTAGAGGGAGCGTCATTTTTTTTTTTTAATGACGATTTCTTCTTTTAGCGGCAGGGACCTCAAAGTGACTTTTCTATAGACCGAGAGAATTATCCAAAATCATCTGTTAAGATTTTTATGTTGTCGGTGAGCGACAAATGAGCTGAATAACCAATATCACACTTTGAAGTTCTTGAGGTTGCATATAGATAATTATTTTCCTCATTCTCGGGGTTCCCCTCAGCTGAATAAAGTCTTCAACCAATCTCCTCGATGTTCATGAAAAACTGCTCGAGAGTCGTTGCCTCATCTCTCGGTCGAAGGAGGTTCTTCGGCTTCTGTTTCTCCTTGAGGGTCTTTTGACTCTAGAGAAACTCCTGTGATGTCCCTGAGTACGTCCACGTCCAGGAAAGGGTAAATTTCACGTGGGGAGCCTTACTTGATATATTTTTTCTATTCTTTGACCTTTTGGTCATATATACTAATACACTCGAGTCTTTTTAATTGTCCAGTCGCGTACAGGCCTCAGCCCTCCGAGCTCTCCTTTGGATTTCCTGTGTATTAAGGCAATCCGTCACTAGTCCTGTTGAGGTCCTCAGGAAGAGAGAAAGATTTCGTCTTGCATTTTCGGAGTACCTTGAGTCACTTGCCACACAAGGCTGCTGAGGTCGACGTAATTTCCGTTGTCGAGTAAACTTGAAATTGGGGACTCCTTTTTGACTCTTCAACATGGATGGAGTTCGGAAAGTTCCGACAGACGTCATCCAATCCTACGCTTCGGGAGTTAATATTTATTCTTCGGCAAGCCCTCTGTCTTGCCTTTGTTCACGAGATGCCTCACCCTCATGGAGGCAATGTTTTTTTTCTTTTCTTTTTTTCAACGGAGGCACCTCGTACCAAACGACACTCAATTTCCTTTGGCTTCTATGTAGATTCTCATAATGTTGGCGAGCGATAAACGATTTTATTCCTCTGAGGAGGAGCCCCAGCAATGAGTTCAATAATCGTTATCATACCTCGAAGCTCTCGAGGTTGCATAACGACTATTTTCCTCATTCCCAGAGCTCCCCTCAGCTGAATAAAATCCTCGACCGATCTCCTTGATGTAAATGAGAATCAGGTCGAGAATCATTGCATATTCTCCTCTCAGTGGAAGGAGGTTCTTCTGCTTCAGACTTTTCTTGAAGTCTTTGACTTTTTGGGAACTCAGTGATGTCCAGGTCGGCCTTGCGTCGTTGCGCTCCTTCCAGACAAGGTCCGACGCTTGTCGGAGGCTACGGCCGAGAAGGAGAGCCATAAGGCAAAGGAATATTCGCATCTTAGATAAACACTCACCACACATCACACAAGTACACTCTACATACATACATATATATATATATATATATATATATATATATAATTAAAATGTGTGTGTGTATGTGTGTATGTATATATGTATATTTGTGTATATGTGTGTGTATGTGTATATGTATGCATATGTGTGTGTGTGTATGTGTACTGTATATGTATGCATGTATATGTGTATGTATACGTGTATATATATGTGTGTGTATATGTATGTATGTATGTTTATATGTATGTACACATGTGTGTATATGTAAATATAATATATATATATACATATATATATGTGTGTGTGTATATATGCATATATGTGTGTATATATGCATATGTGTATATATGCATATATATGTGCATATATGCATATATGTGTGTATATATGCATATATGTGTGTATATATGTATATATATGTCTGTAAATATATGTGTATACATATATGTATATATATGTATGTGAATATGTGTATATATATATATGTATATATATATATATATATATATATATATAATACTGATAACCCACGAATAAGCGAAAGCATAAAGATCTGTACATTTTGATCACTAACTGTGATCCTCTTCAGCAGATGTGAATTACAGAGTAGAGAAAAATGTGTATTTATACAGAATTAGTGAGGTAAGTAGGAAGGGACGGGGGCTCAGGTCACGTGTCCGGCGTTGCATGGACCTTGGTTGATTTTGTCCACTGCTAATGTAGAAGGTAACATTTTATTTATTGCAAATGAAGATATACAATCTGGTGACCATTGACCATTAGAAATATTATGATTTGGAAAATTATTTATCAAAGAGGATTCTACCATTTTTCTTCTGAAACTGCATGTAGATTTGTTAATTATTTCAGCATTGTCCCAATTTATCCGGTGGTTTTTGTTGGCGACATGCTGAAATACGGCGGGATTTTCCTGCCCATATTTTACAGAGTTCTTGTGTTCTTTGACCCTGGTGGTGAGATCTCTACCCGTTTGTCCCCAATATGCATCCTTGTAATCTAAACAAGGTAACTTATAAACTCCAGGAGTTGTATTACTCTTGGATCTATGATGTATATTCACAACTTTACTGAACAAGTTGTTGGGATAATTGAAGATAAAATTTACTTTTTCTTTTGGTAACAAATGAGACAAGTCATTAATTGATCTATTATAAGGTAATTTTATACAACTATTATCCCACTTATGATTCATGGCGGAATGGGAATCTGAATTGTAAAAACTAATTTTGGCCTTACTAAGGGCTTTTTGTAAAAACCACGACGGGTAAACTAATTTTGTTAATTGACTTTTTACTGAAATTAGTTCCATGTCTAAATATTGTGAACTACAAATTCTCAAAGCCCGTAAGAATAGGCCTGAAACGACACTATTTCTTATTTTGTCTGGATGGTGGTTAGAGAAATGTAGGTAGCTCCCTATGTGGGTGGGCTTCCTATAAACTGTGGTATATGTACGCATGTACATACATATATATATGTATATATATATATTATATATGTATATATATATATACATATTATATATGTATATATATATATATATTATATATGTATGTATTATATATATATATATATATATGTATAATATATAT
>NC_134818.1:18381149-18383649 GCF_046742065.1 Oratosquilla oratoria | reverse complement strand
GATATACATATTATATAAGTATATATATCTATTTTATATATGTATATATATAATATATATGTATATATATATATTATGTATATATATAATATATTTATGTTTAGATATATATAATATATATGTTTATTATATAATATATAGTTTTATATATATATACATATATTTATTGTATATATAATATATATAATATATATGTATATATCTAATATATGGCTACATAATAATATATGTTATATATATTATATATATATGTATATAATATAATATATTATAGGTATATATATATATATAATGGTATATATTACATATATATATGTATATATATATTTATATGTTTTATTTAATATATATATGTATTCATGTGTCTCTAGATTACGATAATACCAGATATGGTATATATATAATATATATATGTATATATATATGTATATATATACATATATAATATATATATGTTTATATTGATAATATATATGTATTTATTATAATATATGTATATATATACATATTTATATGTATATATATATATTATTATATGTATATATATAATAATTATATGGATATATACTGTTATAATATATGTATATATTTGTATTCATATATATGTATGTATATATATCTATATTAATATATGTATTTATTTGTACTAAAATATATAAATATGTACTATATATAATATATATATATGTATATATAATATATTATATATATGATAGATTATATATAATTATACAGGTAATGTGTATATATGTATATACAGTACTACAGGTATATGTGTATTTATAGTATATACAGGTATATTATATATATAGTATATTACAGGTATATATATATATATATATATAATGTTTATATTTGATATATATATATATATGTATATATATATATAAAATAATATATATATATATTTGTATATTATTTATATGTATATATATATACGTTTAAATATATGACATATATATATATATATATATTTATATATGTTGATATATATCTATCATATATATATGTATATATATATATATAATTATATATATTTATTATATTTATATTATATATATTTTATATATATATATTTCTATGACCTATTCAGGAAATGGCAAATTATACTGTGGTGCGATTTAACTTGATTTTTGTTTATATGTCTTGTCCTTTTGGTCACGTTATACGTCGTGTATACTACACAGTCTGTTTCATTGTTCAGTGTGTATAGACTCAAGCCTTCAGAGGCTCTCCTATGGTATTTTTGTTTAATCAAGACAATACACTACAGGTCCAGTTGAGGTCTTCAGGAAGAAAGATTCCTACAGGCATTATAATAAAACATTGGAGTCGCTGGTGTAAACAAGCTGCCGAAGTCGACGTTAATTTTTCGTTGTGTCTGGTGAAAACTGAGGTTGAGATAGGACTCGTTTTGAAAGTAAACTCTTTGTCTGTTTGTCCTTTATACAAACACGGCCGCTGTTTTCAATATGGATAGAGTTTGGAAAGTTCCCACAGATATCGTCCAATCCGACGCTTCGGGAGTTGATATATATTCTTCGGCATGCCCACTATCTTGCTCCTGTTTACGAGATGCCTCAGCTCCAGAGAGGGAACGTACTGCTCATTTTATTTATTGTTATTATTATCTTTTTTTCAACAGGAACTGGTTCGTCTTTTTTTTTTTTTTTTTTTACAACGAAAGCACCTCGTGCACCTCGTACCATGATACACTCTATTGAGCGTTTTCACTTTCCTTTGGTATAAAAACATACTACACCTCTTCCAAATAAGAAAAAATAATTCGATTCGCCAGAAGCTTCTATGGAGATTCTCATAATGTCGGCGAGCGACAAACGATTTTATTCCTCTGAGGAAGAGCCCCAGCAATGAGCTCAATGATCGATATCATACCTCGAAGCTCTCGAGGTTCCATAGAGATTATCTTCCTCATTCCCGGGGCTCCCCTCAGCTGAATAAAATCCTCGACCGATCTCCTTGATGTAAATGAGAATCTGATCAAGAGTCGTTCCATATTCTCCTCTCGACGAAAGAAGGTTCTTCTGCCTCTGGCTTTTCTTGAAGTCTTTGAGTTTTTGGAACCTCCAGGAAGGCTCTTGGTTAGTTTGTCCTCGGTGATGTCCAGGTCGGCCTTGCGTCGTCACGCTCCTTCCAGAAAAGGTCCGACGCTTGTCGGAGGCTGCGGCCGAGAGGGAGAGCCATAAGACAAAGGAATATTCGCATCTTAGATAAACACTCACCGCGCATCACACAAGCACGCCCTACATAAATATATAATATATATATATATATATATATATATATATGTGTGTATATATATGTATATGATATATATATATATTATGTGTGTATATATGTATGTATATATATGCATATATATATAATACAGTATATATATATATAAATATATATATATAAATATATACGTATATATATATATATGTGTGTGTGTGTGTGTGCATGTGTGTGTGTTTGTGTGTGTGTGTGTGATATTGTA
>NC_134818.1:18361149-18373649 GCF_046742065.1 Oratosquilla oratoria | reverse complement strand
AATGATAGAAGAAAACTTAAAGAGAGCAATTTTTGTCGTACTTTAAAAATTCTGTTCTGGCTCACGAGAGGAATATCACCTGAAGAATAAATTGGATTTTTGTGAGCGGAAGAAACTGTATCGCATATAATGATTCCTATTGAACCCTAAGGAGGACGTAAAGTGTTGTCAAAGACCTTTGAGTATGTGTCATTTCAGATGCAAGGCACAACAATAACTGATAATGAGGAGGAGGACAAAGAGAAAAAAAAAAGGGAGAAGGAAAAGGAGAAGAAAAAGGAGAGAAAGGAGAACAAGGGGATGAAGATGAAGAAGACAAAGAAGAATGGGGAGAAGAATGGGAAGAAAGGGAAGAAGAGGAAGATGAAGGAGAAGAAGAAAGAAAAATGAGAAGTAGGAAAATAAAGAGAAAAAGAAGGAAGAAAAAAAGAAAAAAAAAGAAAGAGAAGATAGGATCTATCCATCCATTCTTGATGGTGAAATGTTTCTTCAAAATTTCCATTAAAAAATGGGGATCGTGGTGGGATTTTGTGCGCAGAGAGGAATGTCATGTTACTGGTATAGACGACGTTAGTGGCAATTTTTTTCAATTAAAAATTTTGATCTCAGGATGGAAGGGTTAGGAAAAAAATAATGATGATGATGATAAAGATGATAAAGATGATAAAGATGATAAAGATGATGATAATGATGATAATGATGATGATGATGATAATGATGATAATGATGGTAATGATAATGATGATAATGATGATAATGTTGTTGATGATGATAAAAATACCCCAATTAAGCTTGAGACAAACATCATATAGTTTCTGTTATGGTCAACACGAGATAATTGTCTTCAGCTTGCTCCGACCTCTGGGCTGGAAAGAGTAAACAGGAAGAGCAGCAAGATTGGGTGCCAGTCAATCTTTCTTAGCAAAAATGACATACAAGCAATTAACTTTCCTATAACGCTCGCCCTTTTGGAAAAACGAAACAAAAAAAAATATGATCAGGCAAGTGAAAAAAGGTCATTGAACAATGGAATATGACTCAAAGTGAGGAACAATGAAAATGTTTTTTATAAAATGCATACATGGGTTTCATTTGCAAGAAAAGCTTGACGGACAATTGAGAAACCCAATGACGTCGATATTCATCATTGCTACAAACTTCATCACTGCAGTCTGCATAGTGATGTTCCTCCCACTCACTCGTTATATCTTTACTATTGCCATCATCATCACGGATATCTTCATCACGCCTATCTTAATCACAATTACTATCAGCACAGTGTCATTACCACCGATACTTATTATTCTTTTGACCATCTTTGGTAGTATTATTATACATACGAGTGTGTATATGTATGTGGATGTTTTTTCGTATGCATACGTATGTGTAAATGTGTGTACATGTATATATGTGCATGGTTATGTGCGTGTACGCGTTTGCATGTGTGTATACATATGTATATGAGTGTGTTTTTGCATACGTATATATGTTTATCTAATTGTATATATCTAAATCTAATGCACTGAAAAGCATTAACGTTCGTGGGATCCTGCCTCTCACTCTTCAATTATGATACCGAAATTGAGATTCATGCATGGCCTCAGTATGTGCGATATTAACTTATTCCAAAGTTATCATATGTGTAATTTCAACTTGGGCTATATCATCTTCTCGGATATTCCAAGAGTGTATCTGTAAAGAAAACTGTTTCTTCACATCCTTGAGCCATTTAAATGTATGTGTGCATGTGTTTGTATACTTCTGTGTGCATGTGATTTTGTGTGTGTGATTCACCATGATCTTGGATCACGTGTTGGGCTTATGATCAACAGCTATTTTCCTCCCGGAAAAGAGCTCAGAGCTCGTATATGGCCGATCTATGGGTAATACTGTGACCTTACACGCGCACACACACACACAACTCCCCACTCACAAGAGTTGGAGTAACGACTTGCAGCGCAGCGATATTGTGATTAATTCAGGCCTGGATGGGATTCGAACCCGGAGCTCCGTAGTGGCAGCCGGGAACTCTAACAGCCGCGCCATCGATTGTGTGTGTGTGTGTGTGTGTGTGTGTGTGTGTGTGTGTGTGTGTGTGTGTGTGTGTGTGTGTGTGTGTGTGTGTGTGTGTGTGTGTGTGTGTGTGTGTGTGTGTGTGCGCATGTGTGTGTGTTTGTGTATGTGTGCGCATGTGTGTGTGTATTTGTGTGTGCATGTGTGTGTCTACGTATGTTTATTTCTATGTTTGAACATACGTGTATACGTCATAATGTATTTGTGTGTATGCATATGTATGTGCGTGTATATGTACTTGTTTCATTATAATACAGGGTCTACGCTCATGGAGTCCCACCTCTATTCTTCTATTGGATCGATTTGTTTTACATTAATTCAGGTGGTCTAATTGGACCGTTGCTTTCCCATTTAGATGGTACTAACGCAAAGTCTTATTTTGTACATTCTAATGTAATACAGTTTCCTTATTTGCATTCTAACTGCCAAGGGTCATTTGAAGATGAATGAAATTGTGTGGTTTTAAGCAAGATCAAATAACTTACGTGTTTACTTGACTTTTATAGATTAATCACGATAAACTTAAGACCTTCGAGTGCTTGAGGGTTTATTTAGGCTGAGGTGATCACTGATACACAATAGCCCCACTCTGTTCCATTTTCATCTGCATTACTTTCAAACTTTCCTTTCCCATACTCGTAGTTTCTCCCCTTTTCAGCTTTCAAACTTTCCTTTCCCATACTCGTAGCTTCTCCCCTTTCCAGCTTTCAAACTTTCCTTTCCCATACCCGTAGCTTCTCCCCTTTCCAGCTTTCAAACTTTCCCTTCCCATACTCGTAGCTTCTCCCCTTTCCAGCTTTCAAACTTTCCTTTCCCATACTCGTAGCTTCTCCCCTTTCCAGCTTTCAAACTTTCCTTTCCCATGCCCGTAGCTTCTCTCCTTTCCAGCTTTCAAACTTTCCTTTCCCATACTCGTAGCTTCTCCCCTTTCCAGCTTTCAAACTTTCCTTTCCCATACTCGTAGCTTCTCCCCTTTCCAGCTTTCAAACTTTCCTTTCCCATACTCGTAGCTTCTCCCCTTTCCAGCTTTCAAACTTTCCTTTCCCATACTCGTAGCTTCTCCCCTTTCCAGCTTTCAAACTTTCCTTTCCCATGCCCGTAGCTTCTCCCCTTTCCAGCTTTCAAACTTTCCTTTCCCATACTCGTAGCTTCTCCCCTTTCCAGCTTTCAAACTTTCCTTTTCCATACTCGTAGCTTCTCTCCTTTCCAGCTTTCAAACTTTCCTTTCCCATACTCGTAACTTCTCACCCTTTCCAGCTTTCAAACTTTCCTTTCCTATACTCGTAGCGTCTCCCCTTTCCAGCTTTCAAACTTTCCTTTCCCATACTTGTAGCTTCTCCCCTTTCAAGCTTTCAAACTTTCCTTTCCCATAATCGTAGCTTCTCCCTTTCCAGCTTTCAAACTTTCCTTTCCCATTCTCGTAGCTTCTCCCCTTTCCAGCTTTCAAACTTTCCTTTCCCATACTCGTAGCTTCTCCCCTTTCCAGCTTTCAAACTTTCCTTTCCTATACTCGTAGCTTCTCACTCTCTCCAGCTTTCAAACTTTCCTTTCCCATACTCGTAGCTTCTCCCCTTTCCAGCTTTCAAACTTTCCTTTCCTATACTCGTAGCTTATCCCCTTTCCAGCTTTCAAACTTTCCTTTTCCATACTCGTAGCTTCTCTCCTTTCCAGCTTTCAAACTTTCCTTTCCCATACTCGTAACTTCTCACCCTTTCCAGCTTTCAAACTTTCCTTTCCTATACTCGTAGCGTCTCCCCTTTCCAGCTTTCAAACTTTCCTTTCCCATACTTGTAGCTTCTCCCCTTTCAAGCTTTCAAACTTTCCTTTCCCATACTCGTAGCTTCTCCCCTTTCCAGCTTTCAAACTTTCCTTTCCCATACTCGTAGCTTCTCCCCTTTCCAGCTTTCAAACTTTCCTTTCCTATACTCGTAGCTTCTCCCCTTTCCAGCTTTCAAACTTTCCTTTCCCATACTCGTAGCTTCTCCCCATTCCAGCTTTCAAACTTTCCTTTCCCATACTCGTAGCTTCTCCCCTTTCCAGCTTTCAAACTTTCCTATACTCGTAGCTTCTCTCCTTTCCAGCTTTCAAACTTTCCTTTCCCATACTCGTAGCTTCTCCTCATTCCAGTTTTCAAACTTTCCTTTCCATACTCGTAGCTTCTCCCCTTTCCAGGTTTCAAACTTTCCTTTCCATACCCGTAGCTTCTCTCTCCTTTCCAGCTTTCAAACTTTCCCTTCCCATACTCGTAGCTTATCCCCTTTCCAGCTTTCAAACTTTCCTTTCCCATACTCGTAGCGTCTCCCCTTTCCAGCTTTCAAACTTTCCTTTCCCATACTTGTAGCTTCTCCCCTTTCAAGCTTTCAAACTTTCCTTTCCCATACTCGTAGCTTCTCCCCATTCCAGCTATCAAACTATCCTTTCCCATACTCGTAGCTACTCCCCTTTCTAGCTTTCAAAACTTTCCTTTCCCATACTCGTAGCTTCTCCCTTTCCAGCTTTCAAACATTCCTTTCCCATACTCGTAGCTTCTCTCCTTTCCAGCTTTCAAACTTTCCTTTCCCATACTCGTAGCTTCTCACCCTTTCCAGCTTTCAAACTTTCCTTTCCCTATACTCGTAGCGTCTCCCCTTTCAGCTTTCAAACTTTCCTTCCCCACACCCGGAGCTTCTCCCCTTTCCAGCTTACAACCTGTCCTTTCCAATACTCGTAGCTTCTCCCCTTTCCAGCTTTCAAACTTTCCTTTCCCATACTCGTAGCTTCTCCCCTTTCCAGCTTTCAAACTTTCCTTTCCCATACTCGTAGCTTCTCCCCTTTCCAGCTTTCAAACTTTCCTTTCCCATACTCGTAGCTTCTCCCCATTCCAGCTTTCAAACTTTCCTTTCCCATACTCGTAGCTTCTCCCTTTCCAGCTTTCAAACTTTCCTATACTCGTAGCTTCTCTCCTTTCCATCTTTCAAACTTTCCTTTCCCATACTCGTAACTTCTCACCCTTTCCAGCTTTCAAACTTTCCTTTCCTATACTCGTAGCGTCTCCCCTTTCCAGCTTTCAAACTTTCCTTTCCCATACTAGTAGCTTCTCCCCTTTCAAGCTTTCAAACTTTCCTTTCCCATACTCGTAGCTTCTGCCCTTTCCTGCTTTCAAACTTTTCTTTCCCATTTTCGTAGCTTCTCCCCTTCTCCCCTTTCCCAGCTTTCAAACTTTCCTTTCCCATACTCGTAGCTTCTCCCCTTTCCAGCTTTCAAACTTTCCTTCCCATACTCGTAGCTTCTCCCCTTTCCAGCTTTCAAACTTTCCGATACTCGTAGCTTCTCCCCTTTCCAGCTTTCAAACTTTCCTTTCCCATACTCGTAGCTTCTCCCCTTTCCAGCTTTCAAACTTTCCTTTCCCATACTCGTAGCTTCTCCCCTTTCCAGCTTTCAAACTTTCCTTTCCCATGCCCGTAGCTTCTCTCCTTTCCAGCTTTCAAACTTTCCTTTCCCATACTCGTAGCTTCTCCCCTTTCCAGCTTTCAAACTTTCCTTTCCCATACTCGTAGCTTCTCCCCTTTCCAGCTTTCAAACTTTCCTTTCCCATACTCGTAGCTTCTCCCCTTTCCAGCTTTCAAACTTTCCTTTCCCATACTCGTAGCTTCTCCCCTTTCCAGCTTTCAAACTTTCCTTTCCCATACTCGTAGCTTCTCCCCTTTCCAGCTTTCAAACTTTCCTTTCCCATACTCGTAGCTTATCCCCTTTCCAGCTTTCAAACTTTCCTTTCCCATACTCGTAGTTTCTCCCCTTTCCAGCTTTCAAACTTTCCTTTCCCATGCCCGTAGCTTCTCCCCTTTCTAGCTTTCAACCTTTCCTTTCCCATACTCGTAGCTTCTCCCCTTTCCAGCTTTCAAACTTTCCTTTTCCATACTCGTAGCTTCTCTCCTTTCCAGCTTTCAAACTTTCCTTTCCCATACTCGTAACTTCTCACCCTTTCCAGCTTTCAAACTTTCCTTTCCTATACTCGTAGCGTCTCCCCTTTCCAGCTTTCAAACTTTCCTTTCCCATACTTGTAGCTTCTCCCCTTTCAAGCTTTCAAACTTTCCTTTCCCATACTCGTAGCTTCTCCCCTTTCCAGCTTTCAAACTTTCCTTTCCCATACTCGTAGCTTCTCCCCTTTCCAGCTTTCAAACTTTCCTTTCCTATACTCGTAGCTTCTCCCCTTTCCAGCTTTCAAACTTTCCTTTCCCATACTCGTAGCTTCTCCCCATTCCAGCTTTCAAACTTTCCTTTCCCATACTCGTAGCTTCTCCCCTTTCCAGCTTTCAAACTTTCCTATACTCGTAGCTTCTCTCCTTTCCAGCTTTCAAACTTTCCTTTCCCATACTCGTAGCTTCTCCCTTTCCAGCTTTCAAACTTTCCTTTCCCATACTTGTAGCTTCTCCCCTTTCAAGCTTTCAAACTTTCCTTTCCCATACTCGTAGCTTCTCCCCTTTCCAGCTTTCAAACTTTCCTTTCCCATACTCGTAGCTTCTCCCCTTTCCAGCTTTCAAACTTTCCTTTCCTATACTCGTAGCTTCTCTCCTTTCCAGCTTTCAAACTTTCCTTTCCCATACTCGTAGCTTCTCCCCTTTCCAGCTTTCAAACTTTCCTTTCCCATACTCGTAGCTTCTCCCCTTTCCAGCTTTCAAACTTTCCTTTCCAATACTCGTAGCTTCTCACCTTTCCAGCTTTCAAACTTTCCTATCCAATACTCGAAGCTTCTCTCCTTTCCAACTTTCAAACTTTCCTTTCCCATACTCGTAGTTTCTCCCCTTTCCAGCTTTCAAACTTTCCTTTCCCATGCCCGTAGCTTCTCCCCTTTCAAGCTTTCAAACTTTCCTTTCCCATACTCGTAGCTTCTCCCCTTTCAAGCTTTCAAAGTTTCCTTTCCTATACTCGTAGCTTCTCGCCATTCCAGCTTTCAAACTTTCCTTTCCCATACTCGTAGCGTCTCCCCTTTCCAGCTTTCAAACTTTCCTTTCCCATACTTGTAGCTTCTCCCCTTTCAAGCTTTCAAACTTTCCTTTCCCATACTCGTAGCTTCTCCCCTTTCCAGCTTTCAAACTTTCCTTTCCCATACTCGTAGCTTCTCCCCTTTCCAGCTTTCAAACTTTCCTTTCCTATACTCGTAGCTTCTCCCCTTTCCAGCTTTCAAACTTTCCTTTCCCATACTCGTAGCTTCTCCCCATTCCAGCTTTCAAACTTTCCTTTCCCATACTCGTAGCTTCTCCCCTTTCCAGCTTGCAAACTTTCCTATACTCGTAGCTTCTCTCCTTTCCAGCTTTCAAACTTTCCTTTCCCATACTCGTAGCTTCTCCCCTTTCCAGCTTTCAAACTTTCCTTTCCCATACTCGTAGCTTCTCCCCTTTCCAGCTTTCAAACTTTCCTTTCCTATACTCGTAGCTTCTCCCCTTTCCAGCTTTCAAACTTTCCTTTCCCATACTCGTAGCTTCTCCCCATTCCAGCTTTCAAACTTTCCTTTCCCATACTCGTAGCTTCTCCCCTTTCCAGCTTTCAAACTTTCCTTTCCTATACTCGTAGCTTCTCTCCTTTCCAGCTTTCAAACTTTCCTTTCCCATACTCGTAGCTTCTCCCCTTTCCAGCTTTCAAACTTTCCTTTCCCATACTCGTAGCTTCTCCCCTTTCCAGCTTTCCTCCATTATCTTCTTTCTCTCTTTTTCTCTCTCTTCCTGGCTTTCTTGTCCTTTGCTCTTCTTCACGTTTCATTCACTTGCACATTCCTCTCATTTTCCATCTTCTTTATTCCTCTTATTCGTCCTCTTACCTTCCTTTTTCTTTATTTTCCATTTTTCATTCTACTCCTTTTCGTATTCGCCTTTCGTCTCTTCCTCCAGTCCAAACCTTCTACTCCTCTTCCTCCCCTCCCTCACTCTCCTCTTCCTCCTCTTTCCCTTCCTCCTCCCCTTTTTTCCTTCACCACCTCCTCATCATCTCCTTCTTCCCCTCCTCCCCTTCCTCAACCTTCTATTTCTACTCCACTTTCTTTACCATTTTCCTCTTCTCTCTCTTCTTCCTGCCTCTTCTCCATCTCCATCTCTCCTAATCATTCCCAGTTCCCACCACTCCAACACCCCCACCCCACCCCCACGCCCCCAGTCTGCTCCAACTTTTTCCAGACGTCACCTGGGCGCCACCTTATTAACATCTGTCGCATTATGGACGAGTTTCCCAATCATCTCTTCCTTAATCCAATTATATATCAGAGATGGAAAGTGGAATCTAAGTGTGTTGTTACCACATCGAAGGTCTAGTGGTGATGGGGTCGGGCCGCGGGTGAGGTGAGGTCTTAAGAGATGATGCAGTGAGCCGGGGAATGGAAGGGGACGGTTGATTGCGAGGGTATAAAGGAGGAAGGGGAGGTGAGAGAATTACACCCTTTACCTCCGAATGGGCTCTGAGTGAAGGAATCGAATAGCCTAATGAGTGCCAGAGTATAAGGTAGAATGCAAATTAGTCTGGGAAGGGTTAATCGTAACAGGATCTAATGCCTTTGGCACCGAGAGTGCCACGTAAAGTATCAAATAGTCTGGGGGCAGTCAAAGTAAAAAGAAAAGTGGTGTCAGGTGCGTGGGGTTTAATAAGGGAGAAGAGAAGGAGGAGAGGGGGATGGAGAGGAGAATGAGGGGGAGGAGGAGAAGGAGAAAGGGGAAGGACATTGGAAGAGTAAAATAGTACTGGATTAATATTTACATTTTTCATTAACTTCTTTTGTTTTGGCTAAAACCAAACGATTTTATTCAGATGATGGAAAGCACCTTCACATATTTTCTTCTGTTTGGCGTCAGACGATTTTATTCAGCTCAGGGGGCAGGATCTCCTGCCAGGGGTTGGGTGTGAGAGCGTTCAACGAAATGGTGCCAAAGAGAAATTGGCGACGGAAAGGGAAGAGTGAGGTGAGAGTAGTGGACAAGGAGCCACGCAGTTAGAAAGTACTTTCAAAGACGAGAGGATAGGAACGAGAGATTTTTTTTTTCTATCAGTTAACCAGGATTTCTATCCTTAGAGAAAACATCGCGACAAAAAGATGCGAGTCAGTGAGGTGGTAAAGCAGATTCTCTTTTCTTCTCCTTATCTCTCTCGGTCTCTTGTCATCTAGTTCTCCTTCCAATACTTATTATTTTTATCCCTCTTATTCTTCTTTTAGTGATTCTACCTCTCCCCCTCTTTATCCTCCTCTTCCTATTCCTCCTCCTCCTACTTTTTCCTCATCACCGTTTCCTTCACCTTCTAGACCCCCTTCCTCCCTTTTCCTCTTCTTTCTCCTTTCCTCCCCTTCCTTCTATATCTCCTCCTTCTTTCTTCTGATTTTACTTTAAGCTCTTCAAACTCTGCTTTTCCCCTTTCCCTCCTTTCCCTCTTTACTCCCCCCCCTTTTCTCTGTTCCCGTTCTTTCTTCGATAACTGAACTTGCACGCTCTCATCCGCGCCATCAGGAACACCAAGTTAGCTTTTCATTGCCTCTTGATGTGGCCTAAGGTTGCTTAGGCCCGCACTTGCAAACGTACCCGCAGTTATCCGAGCGCATTTATGCGAGCTTATTGGCCTAGGAATTAGTTACTAAAATGCTCTCATAGCCAGGAGTGCACAAATATACATACTGATCAATACAAGTAGTGTATATGTGTGTGCGTGCGTGTGTGTGAGCGTGTGTGTGTGTGTGTTTATGTGTGTGTGTGTGTGTGTGTGTGTGTGTGTGTGTGTGTGTGTGTGTTTGTGTGTTTGTGTGTTTGTGTGTGTGTTTGTGTGTGTGTGTGTGTGTGTGTGTGTGTTTGTGTGTGTGTGTGTGTTGTGTGTGTGTGTGTTGTGTGTGTGTGTGTTGTGTGTGTGTGTTTGTGTGTGTGTGTGTTTTGTGTGTGTGTGTGTTTTGTGTGTGTGTGTTTTGTGTGTATGTGTTTTGTGTGTGTATGTGTTTTGTGTGTGTGTTTTGTGTGTGCGTATGTGTGTGTGTGTGTGTGTGTGTGTGTGTCCACGCGCGCATGTGTATGTGTATGTGTGTGTGTGTGTCCACGCGCGCATGTGTATGTGTATGTGTGTGTGTGTGTCCACGCGCGCATGTGTATGTGTGTGTGTGTGTGTGTGTGTGTGTGTGTGTGTGTGTGTGTGTGTGTGTTCACGCGCGCATGTGTATATGTGTATGTATATGTGTATGTGTATGTATATGTGTATGCGTACGAGTATGTGTATGTGTAGCTCTGCCTTTGCATTGCAGAGGTCCAGGTTTTCGGCCGGCATGTCCCAATAAGCCGACTCCGTTGTAAACGATTACTGGCATCTTCAGGAGAGTTAAGACGGGACGGGGAAGAACAGATCCTCTACATTACCGCATCATGCCATGACCTAGTATACGCCTCTCTACAAGACATAACACTATGCAATTTCACACGAGACTTCATTTAATATGTATTTCCACGTACATTTTAGAACTTGACCCAATACAATTTGCTTCGGATCATTATGTGCAGAGATGATACCGGTCAATCTAAATACAGCCGCGTCTCGCTTCCAAAGCTTCGGAATGAAATTTACAATTGTTGGGTAATTGGCCTGAACTGGCAGGAGAATTCAGGCTCGTGAGTTCTGAGTGCGTTTAGGCGGGGCAGAACGTAGATCGGTCGTAATGATGATATCAATTCTCTAATCTGAAACAATAAAAAAAATTAACCACCGCGCGAGCAATAGAACGCTGAATTATATTTTCAGTTTTTTTTTCTGTTTTTTTTTTATAGGCCAAATTGGTATGTTATGTCATTCTTATCGTATTCTAATACTTTCTTGGCAAATAAACTTATAGTTACTACCAAATGAGACTATAATCAAAAATACCTTTTATTACAGGTAATTGTCGATCCGTGCATGACTTTGTGTACACGGAGGGGAGAGTGGCAGCTTGGTTTCAGTCAAATTTCACACCACACTGCGACTTCCAGCTACTCTGGAAGTCCAAGCAATAATGGCAAAGGTGACGACGTCTGTCCCAGGTAACCGCCTCCTGCCGTGAACTCTACGGCCCTGTTCACACTAACGGTTTCAACCGCCGCGGTTCAATTACAATTTAAGTCAATGGAGGCGTTCACACACACCCGTGCAGTTTTTCCTTGACTGTGCGATACCGCCGCGGTTTCCGCGCGTTTCAAACCACTAGTGTGAATAGGGCCTTTAAATTCGCTCTATAGTCACAACTTTCTACTGTAAAACAATTACACAAGGTAACAAAATTTTACTTTTGTTTTATCCTTGGCCCCAAATCATAAATTATTAGTTATTTCCATCTAAAAAAAATATATTTTGATCATAAAACTTTGCTTTTGTGGTTAGAACAATGAATTTACATTTTTGCCATATTTCATTATTGTATGGGTCACTATTGGTGTTCATGTCAAGTAAAGGCCTTTGCTAGATCTCGATTTTTTATCCAATTGATTATATTGCAAATAAGTCAAAACAAAGAAAGAATATAAAATGTTCTAAAGATTTTTAATCTTGATAAGATAATTTTTTAACTGACCAGATCTAGCAAGAAATTTGTCGTATTTAGAAGAATTTGCTTACATTTCAGAAATCTCAAATACTCTAGAACGTTATATAATTTTTTCAGAAGTTCCTAGAACACTTTAGAATATCTTATTCAATGTAAACATTTCCAGAACATTCTAGATCTTTCTAGCATACGGTAGAAATATGTAGAATACTCAATAACTTTCTAGAATCTACATTTATCTAGAATGATTCAAAATATTCTAAAGGAGGTTAAAGAATATTCTAGAAAGATTCAAAACATTCTGAAACACATTCTAGAGAGACAAAGAATATTCTAGAGTATTGCTTGACAATATAAATGTTGAGGCTTGCAGACCACCAATCAGTTCTACTTTGTCTGCTTGAGAAGACACATCCTAAGAGGTGAAATGGCATCAAGAGGCTGCAGTCATTCTCTTGATGCATTCTGCTGCATATGTGGTCCATTAATCAAGACAAGTGCAAAGAAGTTCTCTGTGACAGCATCTGGAAAAATGTGTGAAGCTTACAAAGCATATTTTGGTGTGCCAGTTGGGGACCAAGACAAAACCCGGGCACCTCATTTTGCTTGTGAGTGGTCTAAGGCGGGTGCTGCGGACTCTCTTGAGTCTACTGGCGGTGGTTCGAATCCTCTGCGCGACGGTTATTTAGATTGTATGATTATAAGAGAACACTAGAAGGTAAGATAGCTGTTATTTTTTCAAGAGTGAAATCCAATTAAGAATAATAAAAACAAAATAAGTTGAACAGAAACTCGTATTGTTATTCTTTTACAGGAAGGTATAGAGGAGAAAACAGAGCCATAAATCGTCACCCTCATAAAGAAATTGCCTAAGTCATTTTTCGTCAATTTCTGGATTTTTTTTTCTAAATAAATTTTT
>NC_134818.1:18338649-18341149 GCF_046742065.1 Oratosquilla oratoria | reverse complement strand
TGGACCCGGAGATTTTGTAGCTTTAAGTCTTTCAATCTGCTTGACTGCTTTACTAATGCTGATATTAGATAGACTACTTTCTTCATCCCCTCTGAAAATCGGATCGCAATCAGGTACTTTATTTAACCTCTTATTAGTAAACACCGATAGAAAATAATTGTTAAACTCCTCACTCATTTTTTCCTCCGATTCTATCATGACAGTTTCATCGTTTTTAATTGGTCCTATTCTTGATAAATTTTTTGTTCTATAGAGATGAAAGAAACTCTGGGTTGGATCTTGCTTGACTGGCAACCTTAATTTTATAATTACGTTTCGCTGTACGCGTATTCTTTTTAACCAGTTTTGTTGTTATATCTTGATCTAAGGTGTGATTCCTGTTTTATTTTTATTTTTATGTAAAGTCCTCTTTTTGTTCCGATCTCATGTTCAATCTGTCTGTCATCCATTTGGGAGTATTACTATTTTTCCATATTGACTTCAGGGGGATAAATGTATTTTGTGCATTAATATATAATGAGATCAGATTGCAATACATCTCATCCAAATTGCTGACCTGTCTGTTGAGCCCCCGTCCCCAAGTGACCTGACCCAAGGTATGTATATTATCCTCCGTGACCCGACCCCTGGTCATGACCTGACCCCTGGTCAAGTACCGGGACCTGACACCCCCCCCCCGTCGACAATGTCCGAAACGTCCGTATAACATTTCCTATTCAATTTCAAATAGATTTTTATATTGTCAAAGTTTGCTCTCCTGAAGTCGGTACTTGGACGTTATTCGTACTTTTTAATTCTTCCCAAATAATATTAAATCTTACTTCCTGATGATCGCTAGAACCTAGACTATCTCCCACTTTTACGTTGCTCATTAGGTGCTCATTATTAGTTAAAAGTAAGTCCAGAGTAATTTCTCCCCTCGTAGGATCGGTAATCACTTGTTTTAGGATTCTATCCTGCACCACATCTAGGAATTTCCTCGTTTCCTGATCTATTAAAGTTTCCCAGTCAATGTCTCTATAATTAAAATCTCCCATGATCACAAAGTTTTTGTATTGGGACGCTCTGTGAATTTCATGAATCAAGGGATCAGTTTGTTCAATGCTGAGGTTAGGAGGTCTATACAAGACGCCAATAATAACTTTCTTATTCTTGCCTATAATCTCTACCCAAATAGATTCCGTACAGTCCTCTTCCTTAATAGAATTGTTGACAGTACAGTTTATTGTATTTTTTAACGAAAAGTGCTACACCTCCCCCACTCCTGCCAACCCTATCTTTGTGAAAAAAACTTATATCCTTCTATTTCGATTTCCGGAAGGAAATGTTTATCAGCCATGTTGATCTAGGACTCAGTAATAGGTATAATATCAAAATTCTCTACGCATTATTTACCTCGTAGCAAATAAATTTGGTCAATTATGCTTATGTTAATTGTATAGTAAACTTTAATTTTATCTCCTCTCCACCTGCTTTGGTGATTCTTTTCACAGTCTCTCTCTAAGTTGTTTCTATTGACTAAACTATATTCCGATACTTCCCCCCCCCTACACCCACGCAATCTACCCGAAAAAACCTGTAGGATGCCTACTTCTCGCTCAAGGGATTCAGCAAGGGGCCGAAATCCTCTGGGCGACAAGTGCACCCCGTCCCTTGTATATAGTTTATTCTTACCCTAAAAGCGGTCCCAGTTGTCGACAAATGGCCATCTATTGGCCTTACAATGTTTTGCCAGTCTGCAATTCATTGCAATAGCCCTGGAATGCCACATGCCTCCAACTCTACGCCTCGGAAGGATTCCACATACAACAGGAACACCTCCCTTATTTCTAATCTTGTCTAGCGCATCCCGGAACCGCGCAAACAATTCCTCACTCCCTAACTTACCTATATCATTGCCCCCGGCACTTAAGCAAACTACAGGGTCCTTACCTTCCCCTACTAAACACTCTTCAATCCTATCTCTAACATCTCCTATCCCCGCGCCGGGGAAACACACCTGTGTTCTATGTTTCCTATCTTTATCACAGAAAGCCCTGTCTAAGTACCTCACTTGACTGTCTCCTACAACCAAAATCTTACCTGTGGGCGGGGCTCCAGCGTCTGCCCTTCCCTTCTTCTCTTGAATTTCATTTGTTTCTTCTTCCTGCTGATTCGCTAGTGCTTGAAACGAGTTCTTGCAATGGAGAGGGACTGGTGAGGACCTTTTTTCACTATTCCGCTTCTTATTATTCGCCGTTTTTTATCCAGGCTCATAGCTAGTTTTGTCTTCCGTATTTTAGGCCTTCGAGCGGAGAACTCGATTCTCATCTTTAAGGCACTTTACAACATCCCCCAAGGCTTCAATTCTACTAAGTAGAGATTGTACCTCATCGGCGCTGAACACGGTAACACAACCACTCGCCATATCACTAATTGAAGCAGCTATCACTAATTGAAGCAGCTCATATCACACACGCACACACATGTACACACACATACACATATACACACACACACA
>NC_134818.1:18328649-18331149 GCF_046742065.1 Oratosquilla oratoria | reverse complement strand
AACATTCCAAAAGGTCTTTCATTATTTTCTCTGGGATATCACAGTTAGGTGTGGTATCATTGTGATAAACTCTGTCTATTATATATTGAATAGTGCGGTCAACTTGGATGTTAGTATAGAGGGACTCCGCATCTAACGAAGCGATAATGCCTTTTGAGTTATTGTTTGCTAAAAGATCTAGAAAATCAGTGGCGGATTTGACATTGTAGTCAGCGGGAGTGTAAGGTGTGAGGATTTCAGCCAGTTTTTTGGCAATTTTGTAAGTAGGTAATGGTATCTGTGAGATAATTGGACGTAGCTTGTTGCCGGGTTTATGGGTTTTAACATTGCCATAGCAGTACCCTAGTTCGTAGTCGCCTGTAGGTTTAGGAAGCTTTATGCCTCCTTTAACCGCGTTTGCACAATCTACTAGTTTATTAATTTTCTTTTTGAGGGAGTCTGTAGGGTCTCTTGAGATCTTCTTAAATTTTGTCTCATCGTTTAGGATTTCATCTTCAGGAGCTCCCAGAAACCACCATCACTCTGCTCACAAAAGAAATTTAAATAAAGAAACTCTAATAGAAAACACAGAAGTGCTGGCAACAAATCAAGACCATAGAAGGCTACCTATCCTCGAAGCTCTCTTTATTAAAGAAACATCTCCCAATCTCAATATACAAACTAGGGATTTAGAAGCCCTCCCTAGCGTAAGGAGATCTAAGCCCACTGAAAGAAGGCACAATACTGATGACGTCACACAACAGCCGACCAATGAGGAAGTAGAATAGCTTGGGAGTCCCAGCCCAGCCCACTAGCCAATCAGAAGCCTCAAAATGTAATATCAGACCACCACCAACAATATATAAACACAATAATTCAATCAGATATTCACAGTCTAGCCACTGATGAAGCACTAAGTAGTGTGAAAACGCGTTCTGGCCAGTTTCTCAATTTGGTAAAGCCATGCCCAAAGTAACTGACAAAATAATGTCATATGGTGACATTATAAGACAACTTCCCGTGGAAGGGAAAAAGATTCTCAGAGAAAGAGAAAAGGCAGATAAAAAACTCTGCAATAATAATCTTGCCATTAAGTTTAACCATACATGCTTGAGAGAAAATCTCCTGCCCATATATACAATGAATATTCAAGGCAACAGGGTAGATAATGACAACAGGCGAAGGAGAATGACTCCCTCACCTGAAGAAAGATGGAATTATATGAAAATAAGAATACAAGAAATGACCAGTCTAACCAGCGAGTTAGAAAATGATTCTAAGAAACATGCACAAAAATGGGATAACTATAATATTAATGAAACAGTTAAAGAAAGTGTTAATGAAGCTTATAATAGAATGATGGAGGCACATAAACAAGCTATGATAAGTAAAAACCAAAGAAAATTAGTGAACCTCAATGGAGGTCAACTAAAACACCCTAGACCTTTAGAAGGGTTCACAAATTTGACCAACAAACCCCTTACTACAGACCAAAAGGAACTGCTCAATCTAGGTCTAAACTGCCACATCTTAAAGCCCCCACCCAAACATGGTAAAAGATTAGAATGTGAAATCTTAATAGATAACGTTGAACAGCTAGCCAAACAAAAGAAAATAACAGTTGAGCCCGCTTTCAAAACTGAAATTATTAGCGAGTCTTCCAAACAGAGAGGTAACTTTAAAAGCCAGATTTTAAAAAAGAAACATATAGAAGCAGCCAAACAACTGAAAACAGACCCAGACATCACAATCAGAAAAGCAGACAAAGCTGCCACTTTCGTCTTAATAAACACAGAAGAATACTTACAAAAAATGGATGAAATCCTAAACGATGAGACAAAATTTAAGAAGATCTCAAGAGACCCTACAGACTCCCTCAAAAAGAAAATTAATAAACTAGTAGATTGTGCAAACGCGGTTAAAGGAGGCATAAAGCTTCCTAAACCTACAGGCGACTACGAACTAGGGTACTGCTATGGCAATGTTAAAACCCATAAACCCGGCAACAAGCTACGTCCAATTATCTCACAGATACCATTACCTACTTACAAAATTGCCAAAAAACTGGCTGAAATCCTCACACCTTACACTCCCGCTGACTACAATGTCAAATCCGCCACTGATTTTCTAGATCTTTTAGCAAACAATAACTCAAAAGGCATTATCGCTTCGTTAGATGAGGAGTCCCTCTATACTAACATCCAAGTTGACCGCACTATTCAATATATAATAGACAGAGTTTATCACAATGATACCACACCTAACTGTGATATCCCAGAGAAAATAATGAAAGACCTTTTGGAATGTTGCACCAAAGAAGCCCCCTTTATGTGCCCTAGAGGAAATAAATATTGCCAAACCGATGGTGTTGCAATGGGATCACCACTTGGAGTACTTTTTGCTAACTTTTTTATGGGTAGCATCGAAAATGAAATTTTCGCAAATCTGCAAAAACCTCACATTTACTGCAGATATATAGACGATATTTTCGTCAAAGCTGAAAATTGCCAACAAATAGACG
>NC_134818.1:18303649-18321149 GCF_046742065.1 Oratosquilla oratoria | reverse complement strand
GGATGACGTGAGAATGGAGAAGTGAGAGAGGATAAAAGAAGGTGAAGTATGTGGAATGTGAGAGAAGGATAAGAAAAGTCGTGAGAACAGGAACGAGTTGAGAGGAGGAGGAGAAGGAATGAAGTGACATAAGGAGATAGACATGGAATCGACAAACACAAAAGAAGAGAGCGGTAGGCTGTGAAAAGGAGTGATTGAAGAAGCGAAGGATAAAGAAGTGAGGAGGAAAGATATTTTGTAGTGAAAGATGGATTTGAAAAAGGAAAGCAAGAGAAACAGTGAAAGAGCAGAGGAAACTTGAAGAGAAAATTAATAAAAGGAAAATAACGCAATTGAAGAGCATAAGGAAGATAAAGTGTGGAAATGGACTGGAAGAGCAGGAGGAAAAAGATAAAAGCAAAGTGAGAGAAGCACAATAGAAAAGTAGGAAGAAACGTAGAGCGTGGGAATGTAAAGGAGAAGAAGAAATATATGAAGAGAAGAGGTAAAATCAAAGTTGTGAGGGTCGAATGGATACCAGAAGTTGCAAAGAATTATGCTCACAAAAAAGTTTCTGAATAAGATCTGACAAGACTCTTTTCCCTGGCATCCCTGAGACAATTTTTCTTGATGTGGATAGAAAGGATGGCAAGACTGGGGGCTTCCTTCCTCTCCAGTCACTACATGGTTTAAAGGCTAGAAGAAGAAAAGGGGAATGGAAGAAAAAAATGAATGGAAAATATGAAAGGAAAAGAAAATACAAAAGGAAATGAAAGATAGGAGGACTAGGCTTACAACCACTACCTTCATCACAACCTGCACCATAGTCAATACCACCACTACAACAACCACTATGACCACCAGTACCACCACTGACACCGCTACCACCACTGACACCGCTACCACTACCACAACCACCACCACAAACACCACCACTACCACCACCCATAATTACAACCACAATCACAAGCAAAAGTAGAAGCACAAGCACAACAGCTACCGCAACAGCTACTGCAGCCACTCGCACAACCATAAATACCACCACACACGCACACACCACCACCACTACTACCACTACCAATAACATTACCACGACCACTACCACTACTACTACCACTACTACTACCACCACCACTACCACTACCACTACCACTACCACTACCACTACCACCACCACCACCACCACCACCACCACCACCACCACCACCACCACCACCACCACCACCACCACCACCACTACCACTAGCAACACCACAATCACCACTACTATCGTTGTCCCACCACCTCGTCAAGTATAGATACCACCTGACCATCGCTCGGCGACCCGAGGCTCTTCTTCAAAATCAGAAGATTTGTTCCCCTCGATGGACTCTTCTCGGATTACTTTTGTTGCCTCTGCGATTCGAGAAAAGTTTGGAAACCTTTCTAATAAAGTTTCAGGTACGTTTCCAGAACCATCATTAATCCCTTCGCCAAAGAGGGGGAGGAAATGAATGTAATAGTTTGCTAGGTGTTAGATTTTTTTTTTTTTTTTTTTATGTTTGTGAGATCTCGTGACATGGAGCTCGTTTAGGAACATTTATTGCTCTAAAGATGAGAGGTTGTTGTTTTACATAATCACCACGATATAACTAGTCGTTTATCATTGTACACTGACACTGCAGGCTAACGACCACTACCATATCCAACAATACTACTTTCATTACCGTCACCACCAACACCACCACCAACACCACCACCGCCAGCACCACCACCGCCAGCACCACCACCAACACCAACAACACCACCACCAATACCAATATCAATATCACCACCTATACCAATACCAATATCAACAGCACCACCAACACCACCACCAACACCACCACCAACACCACCACCAACACCACCACCAACACCACCACCACCAACAACAACAACACCAATAACAAGAACAACGGGAACAACAAGAATAACGGGAACAACAAGAACAACGGGAACAATAAGAAATACGGGAACAAGAAAAATGGGAACAATAAGAACAATGGGAACAACAGGATCAACAACAATAGGATCAACAGGATCAACAACAATAGGATCAACAACAACAGGATCAACAACAACAGAATAAACAACAGGATCAACAACAGGAACAACAACAACGAGAACAACAACAACGAGAACAACAACAACGAGAACAACAACAACGAGAACAACAACAACGAGAACAACAACAACGAGAACAACAACAACGAGAACAACAACAACGAGAACAACAACAATAGCTGGAACAACAACAGCAACTAGAACAACATTCATAACGGGACCTGGGACAACAGCAACAACAACATCGAAACGTGGACAACGACAAACAATAACGGGAACGACAACAATGACAATAACGGGAACGACAATAACAACAATAACAACGGGGATAATAATAACAACGGGGACAATAGTAACAACGGGAACAAGAACAACCACAACGGAACAAGAACAACCACAATTGGAACAACAACGGGAACAACAACAACAATGGGAACAACCACAACGGGAACAACCACAACGGGAACAACCATAACGGGAACAACAACAACGGGAACAACAACAACGGGAACAACAACAACGGGAACAACAGCAATAACGGGAACAACAACTGGAACAACATCAATAATGGGAACAACTGGAACAACAATAACGGGGACGGGGATAACAATAATAACGGGAACAACAACAGCACCAACAACAACATCAACAGCAACAGCAACGACAACAGCACCAACAGCAACTACAACAGCACCAACAACAGCACCAACAACAGCAACAATAACTGCAACAACTGCAACAACAACAACTACAACAACTACAACATCAACAACTACAGCTTCAACTACAACAGCAACAACTACAACACCAATAACTACAACACCAACTACAACACCAGCAACTACAACACCAACAACTACAACACCAACAACTACAACACCAACAACTACAACACCAACAACTACAACACCAACAACTACAACACCAACAACTACAACACCAACAACTACAACACCAACAACTACAACAACAACTACAACACCAACAATTACACCAACAATTACAACAACTACAAGACCAACTACTACAAGACCAACTACTACAAGACCAACTACTACAAGACCAACTACTACAAGACCAACTACTACAAGACCAACAACTACAACACCAACAACTACAACACCAACAACTACAACACCAACAACTACAACACCAACAGCTACAACAGCAAGAACTACAATAGCAACATTAACAACATCAACATTAACAACAGCAACATTAGCAACAGCAACATTAACAGCAACATTAGCAACAGCAACATTAACAACAGCAACATTAACAGCAATATTAACAACAGCAACATTAACAACACCAACATTAACAACAGCAACATTAACAACAGCAACATTAACAGCAGCAATATTAACAACAGCAACATTAACAACACTAACATTAACAACATCATTAACATCATTAGCAACATCAACATTAGCAACATCAACATTAGCAACATCGACATTAGCAACATCAACATTAACAACATCAACATTAACAACAGCAACATTAGCATCAACATCAACAACATCAACATGAAAAACATCAACATTAAAAACATCAACATTAACCACATTAACATTAGCAACAACATTAACAACAGCAACATTAGCAACAGCAACATTAGCAACAGCATGTTTAGCAACAGCAACATTAACAACATCAACATTAACATCAACATTAACAACAACATTAACAACATCAACATTAACATCAACATTAACATCAACATTAACAACATCAACATTAACAACATCAACATTAACAACATCAACATTAACAACATCAACATTAACAACATCAACATTAACAACATCAACATTAACAACATCAACATTAACAACATCAACATTAACAACATCAACATTAACAACTTCAACTTTAATAACATCAACATCAATATTAACAACAACATTAACAGCATCAACATTAACAACATCATAAACAACATCAACATTAGCAACATCAACATTAGCAACATCAACATTAGCAACATCAACATTAGCAACATCAACATTAGCAACATCAACATTAGCCCAACATCCATGATAACATTAATAAGAGGACTGGGGATTTAATATGGGCTAAAGCAGCAGCACACTTTGTCGTAATGAATAATAAGCACAGAGCCCCTGATCCAGACGGACGTTTCAGCCACGCGAACAACAGTCGGATAATTGGTCCACCCGCTGTGACAGCCCGCCACACCGACAGATGAGGTCGAGTGGGGGACCAACCTGACACTTTGCCACGTTCCTTCTTTTGCCATATATATTGACCAACTTGACTTCAAACTATGTTCCTCTGAAGAAGCCACTCAGGCGAAACTAGTCAGGAATAAAAGTATTTCCCTCAGCCCGTGTTCCCTTCACCTCCTATCCACACACATTAATAACGTTAACAATATTAACAACAACATTATCAACAAACATCAACAACAATAACAACATTAACAACTACATTAACATTAACAACATTGACAGCATTAACAATAACAGTAACAATATTAACAGTAACAACATTTGCAGTAACAACAGCAGTAACAACAACAATGTTAACAACAAAATTAACAAAAACATGAATAACATTAACAACATTAACAATAAGAACGGTAACAACAACATTAACAATAATAACAACAACAATAGCAACAGCAATAACAACAGCAAAATAGCCTAACTTATATTTTGGGATTTTCTTTTATGCAAATGAAATATTCTGCCATTAGCCATAAACTCTTTAATGTATGATATTTAACACAAAACACAATACTAGGTTGATCAGAAAAAGAAAATAAAAATACAGTAATCATAGAAAATTGTAATTCATTGACATACACGATAAAAATCTTGATTAGCATTAACTATGAAAAAATATATAAAAAACATTATGTGCGATTCAAAAACCAAATTTGAACCAAAAGTATCCTTTCCCCCTAAGACATATATACATGTACATATATATATATATATATATATATGTATATTTATATATATATATATATATATATATATATTATTGTGTGTATACAAAGCAGTAAAACTAATAAACAAATTTATAAAACCGTGCCTAGTGTCAGTCAGGCAAACGTATTCAAATGTGCTAAGAATTAGCCAGTGCCCTACATCGAGGTTAGTCACGTGATATGCCGCCTCTTCACACATACGTCACACGTCATATCCAAACGAGAACGGCCTAGGATGAAGGAAATCATCATATTTTTCTGATGCATTATAAAGAAGCCCATGTCATTCCGGAATGCATGAAATGTATGTATGCATGCATGCCTGTCTGTCTGTCTGTTTTTCTGTCTGTCAGTGTGTCTGCCTGTCTGTGTCTGTCTGTCTGCTTGCATGACTGTCGTCTGTATTTCTGTTTTAGTATGTATATATATATATATATATATATATATATGTGTGTGTGTGTGTGTGTGTGTGTGTGTGTGTGTGTGTGTGTGTGTGTGCGTGTGTGTGTGCGTGTGTGCGTGTTTGTGTATGTATGTTGGCATGTATGCATATATGAATGTGTGTATGTATATCCCTATCCTCATTCTCAGCCCTCCATCGGGACTATTTCCTAGATTGAGAATGAAAGTCATGTTGTATACAATTTCTAAAGTAAACAATTACGATCAAAAAAGGGGAAACGAAACTCCGGAGAAAATTGTAAAGAAAAAGAAGACCGACGAAGAAGAAGCCGAGGGTGGAGAGAATCGGAGCTGGAAACAAATGACGGTGTAGAATTCGACGTTAGCAGACGTAAGTGCTGGAAAGGAAACAAATACACAATTTGAACGAAACAAAGGAGAAATCCGCTAACAAACTGATATGGAGAAGACCAAAGTTGCAGACCCAACTAAATTGGCGAGGAAGGAGAAGAGGAGGACGAAGATGAAGAAAGAAAAGAAGTAAAGTAGGAGGAAGAGGAGGAGGAAGAGGAAGAGGAGGAGGAGGAAGGAAGAAAGAAACAGTAGGAACAACTGAGTAGATGTCATGTAGTTTGAAGAAGAAAGAAACGAATGACATCTTTTGAAGAAAAAAAAAAGTGAAATATGGCCTAAGGAAAATGGAAAACGCAATGCAAGGAGGCAAAATTGAATGCAAATGAAGGTATTCCTTCTCCTAAATCCCCAGCAGCTTTCCCCCGAATGAAACGTAATAAATTATAAAAATGAGAGCCATTGCATAAACCATTTCTTTGTGTAACACAGACATTCGAAAGGTGAATGGGCAAGAAAAGGAGGGGGAATTGGAGTATGGAGAAGAAATAGAAGGAAAATGAGAAAGACGAATAGAAGAAGGAAGAAGGGAAGGAGGAGGAGGGGAGGAGGTGCCCGTTTACAGCCAAAGAAGAAGAAAAAGAGGCGAGTGAGGAGGAGTAGTAGTAAGAGGAGGAGGAATAAGAGGAGGAGGAAAAGGAGGAGCAGAAGGAGGAGGAGGAAAGGGGAGGACTTGCTCTTTTATAGTTAGAGCAGACGGAAGAGGAGGCGAAGTAGGAAGAGGCAGTGGAGTAAGAGGAGGAGAAGAAGGAAGAGGTAAATGTAGAGGAGAAAGAGGAGGAAAAGGAGGATAAGGAGCGGGAGAAGGATGGGGAGAAGGATGGGGAGGAGGGGGAAAGGAGAAAAAGGAAGAGGAAAATGATTAGGAAAAGGAGGAGGATAAGGAAGGGGAGAAGGAAGGAGAGAAGGATGGGGAGAAGGATGGGGAGAAGGAGGGGGGAAGGAGGAAAAGGAGGAAAGGAGGAGGAAAAGGAGTTTGAGGAGGAGGTTGAGGAGAAGGTTGAGGAGGTTGAGGAAGAGGAGGAGGAGGAGGAGGAAGAGGAGGAGGAGGAGGAGGGCGATAAGGAGGAAAAGAAGGAAGAGGAGGAGGAAAAGAAGGAAGAGGAGGAGGAAAAGAAGGAAGAGGAGGAGGAAAAGAAGGAGTAGGAGGAGGAGGAGGAGGAGTAGGAGTAGGTGCTGGTCTACAGCCAGAAGAGGAGAAGAAGAGGAGGTGAAGAAGGATGAGGAAGAGGTAGTGGAGGAATCTGTGTGGAGGCAAAGGAAGGATTTATGGGTCTGTCACATTCTGGGTGGAGAAAAAAATGGAGGCTTTACTCCAGAAAGCGTTTAGTATTCACCAAAGCAGTCACCTTTGCCCTATATGTTCGGAGTGCTAGAACACATGACAGGGGAATGTAGCAATGCGAGCTATGGCGATGGATTTCCTTACTTATATATTTTGATTTGTCTTTGATTTTCATTGCAATTCACACCATGTCATTGATACAGGTATCTATCACAATGACTAACTTTAACAGAACCTAACTCAGCCTATGCCAAGCTAAGCTAATCTAATTTTTTCGTATCTATTGTGACCCAATACCAGAACAGTATGGTGTCTGAGTCTCTACCTCCCGAGCTCCCCCTCCTGCCCCCCCCCAAAAAAAAAGAACAATAAATAAAAGGAATGGACAAATCGATAAAAATTATTTATGAGCCAGCACCAGCCCGACACGGCGTTTGAATCTTCTGGAAAGGAAGAAAGAAGGAAAGGAAGGACGGAAAGAATGACAGACAAACATACAGGTAGAAAAGCAAACAGGCAGACAGACAGGCAGACAGGCACGCAAACAGGAAGGGAGCCAGGCAGATAGTCACGGACAGGAGGGTAGAACGATAGACGGGTAGATAGACAGACGGATAGACAGACAGAGGGTTTTGCACAAGATAAAGAGCTTGACTTCTGTCTGCCGTCAGGCGGTTTTATTCAGTTTAGGGAAGGACCCTGAATCTTAAAAGATCAGAGTTGGAGATCAGTGAAGCTGATCTGGGCTTCAACACAAGGATTCTGTTGATTAGTTCAACAAAATCTATACAGTTTTCTATCCTGTAAGACTACACTGCCAAGATCTACTTGCGATTTTATTCAGTTAAGGTGAAATCTTTAACTGAACACTAAATTAAATACTCTAGAGTCATAGTACAATGCGTCTTTGGTCTAACAACAACAACTGCTGAGATATTCAGAAGCAGGAAGATAAAATAAAAAAAATCTATGGTAATATCATTACCTTTCGTTATGTGGACGGTAACCGAAAGAATAAGCAAGGCGACATAACACACTACTTAATTTCAAGAATAGTCTACGGATGGTAAATCCAATAGATCGAGTCACAATAAACTTAGATTATGTGCAACGAAGAAAAGTTACTTATGCTTTCACCGCAGTCTTGTTAGATTGTTGTACAGTTGTGTAAATACATTTCTAGACGTTTTGATTACACATGTTGAAGCCAAAAGGCCGTAAATCAACAAAAAAAATCTTTCTGATTTTCATAAATATAGATATCCTGCACCACTTTCCGATATCTTACAAACTTCGGTAATACCCCTACGGACTAGAGGCACGCATTTTTTTTTCCTAATTTGAGACAAATCACTCAAAACAATACTGAGTATTTTTTTCTTTTCGTATCACTCCGCTCTTTTATCCTTCGTCAATCTCCCCTTTATCATCATTATAACTAGACATCCTCTGAGCAATATTGTCCTCAAAGATAAAAACGATACTTATTGCTGACAAAATATCCCTCACGTTTTTAGACAGAAAACTTGAAAATAATCCAAAAGAAAATGTGTGAGACATGACGAAAAGTGCAGGAAATGAAAGATATTGCTGCGCTGCTGAATGGAATTAAAACTGACGTCAAAAGAAAAAAAAAGAGTGATGTGATGGCAGAAACAGCTAAGACATCTATGAGAAAAGCTGTAGGAAAAGTCAGTTTGATCGAAAGTATAGAACAAACATAACAAAAAAAAAAAAGAGAGAGAAAGAGAGAAGGCGTAAGAGGAGAAGAAAGAAGAGGAAGAAGAGAAATGTGAGACAGGAAGAGTGAAATACAATGTGGGAAGAAAGTATTTTTTTTCTTGTTCTTTTATTTATTTATTTTTCTTGTGGGAGAACGTGCCTGCCCACTCCAAGCTTGTCTAACAAGATCTGGTCTTTTGTTTATTTTTTCTTTGTTTTCTATCTTCAACAAATACTCTTTGTTTCTCCGTGATCAATAGCTAATCTAGTGAAAATAACACTTTCCAATTGGGATAATAGTAAACATCGTGTTATTCTAACGATTAATTGGAAAAACATACATATAGGAAATATATATGGTACACCTACAAAGTGGGGAAACAGATAGTGCGTCTGATACCCTTTGTGACAACAACGATGTTTTTGACAGCACCAGATATTGATAACAATAATATTGGTTGACGGTAAAGCATCATTGACATCAATGCGTCTGCGGTAGAAAGAACACGATTATAATATGAAAATAACATGTGACAAATAAAATAGAAATAATTACAAAAATTCATCATGACAGATTGTGGTAATGAAAATAAGAGTGATACTCACCACCACTCGGGTAGTCATTGATCTGTATTTCTCATCGGCAGATGAACACATTTCGTGATCCATATATCAAATATATTTTTTGTATGTTGGTTATTTACTTATTTTTTTGCATATTCTGTTAGCTGTGCTTCTTTTTCCCCAGCCTTTCAGCACTGAACTACATGTAAGGAAAGAATAACTGGAGGCTGATAGTGAATCATCCATCAAAGGTCACTTTTGCCCTATAGAGGTGCGCTCGTTTCGCTGTCTGCTGAAGAGGAGAAAATTACACAAAACCAAAATGTATCACAATATGTAAAGGAAATTGATCATGTCATAGCTGTGGGAAGCGTGTTGTATTACAAATACTGCGAAATATCGGTTTCATGGGGCTAGACGACTTAAGACCATCAGCAGCGACTCGTAAACAGAACTTAATCAGACACTTGTCCCTTCCACTCCAACGCAGATTTTTGCAAAGCATTAATTTTAGCTGATATTCCTTTACATGCATTTGGTAATACACATATTAAGTAATTACAAAAATAATATACTAGAAATATATTGCCAAATTAATCTAATTTCAAAAGGAACTATTTCAAAATCAATCAAGGACTTTACTCAATATGTTCGAGATTCTATCACTTGAACATGCAACAATCAACTCTTGTCATGTCTAATGAATATTCTACAAATATAAAGCTAAACTGGTGAACGATAAGAGCGGTTTTTTTATTGTGAGAAAAAACACCAGCAAAGTATAATAGAAAATAGAAAAACTGCGATGGTTGAAAGTATTTGTACCCATTTCTTTATTTGTTTACGATCTTGTTACCAATATGTTCTTTTCACGTGGAGATTCTAATATATATATTTCTGTGAAACTTTGTTTCCATTTGACCAAGACTTGGGTGTTTTTTTAGTACATATATAGATACATTTTTGTAGCATAATTTGATGCAGAATTCAATATTTAATGCATATAAATACCAGATCTATTAACCAGTAAGGACAATAACAATATCAACTGCAGCAGCAACAACAATAAGATCAGAAACAACAGCAGCAGAAACAGCAACAGCAGCAGAAACAGCAACAGCAGCAGAAACAGCAACAGCAGCAGAAACAGCAACAGCAGCAGAAACAGCAACAGCAGCAGAAACAGCAACAGCAGCAGAATTAACAATAACAGCAGAAATACCAGCAACAACAGTAGAATTCGCAGCAAGAGTAAAAAAAAAAAAATAGGAGAAACAAGAGTAGAAACAGCAGCAACAGCAGAAACGGTAAAAACATCAAAACAGTAACAAGAGCGGAAACAGCGTCAACGGCAGAAACAACAGCAGCAGCAGAAACAACAGAAACATGAGAAACAGTAATAACAGTAGAAACAGCAACAAGAACAGCAGCACCAGGAACAGCAGCAGCAGCCGAAAGAACATAAATAGAAACAACAAGAGCAGCAATAACAAACAACAAACAAAAATCAACAACGACAGTAATATCCTCAACAATTCTTGGCAATCGGGAACAGTCAACAATAACCGAAAACAACCGAAAAAGAAACGTGTAACACTCCAGACCTTCTCCCTGTTTACTTGTTCAGTACTAGAGCGTATCAGCAGAGCGCCCAGACAAGATTATTCTACTCGTATAGGTCGTACACGGCTTGTTCAGCCCAGATAAAGAATTCCAGGCTTGCTCTCACAATTGTTTCTGTTGCATTTTTATTTTTATTTTCATTTTTATTTTTATTTTTATCCTTTTTTTTCTTATGTCATTTTATTTTATTATTTTATTTTATCTTATTTTATTCTATTTTTATTCTTATTTTTTTCTATTTTCTATTTTCTATTTATTTCATATTTTATTTTTATTTTCATTTATATTTTAATTTTCATTTTTATTTTTATTTTTATTTTCATTTTCATTTTTTTTTTATCTTCGTGTTAATTTTTTTTAAAGTTTTATTTCTATTTCTATTTATTTCTTACTATTTCTATTTCTATTTCTATTTCTATTTTCCGGAGGAATAGCACTTTTTATATTTGATCCTTTTACACACACACACACACACACACACACACACACACACACACACACACACACACACACATGTATAGACATACACGGACACACACACACACATGTATGGACACACACACACACACACACACACACACACACACACACACACACACACACACACACACACACACACACACACACACACACACACACACACACACACACACACACACACACACAAAACAAAAAACTTGCTGGTGTAGTGGTAAATCACGTGGGCTACGACACTGTGGTGCCGAATTCAATCTGCACTTATGAGATATAATAAAGATCACTAATACCTTATGTTGCTACTCCTCTGTTTGAGTAACGTTGTGTGTGTGTGTGTGCGTGCGTGCGTGTGTGTGTTTAAGATCATAGCATTACCCTGATCGATATGAGCTCTGAGCTCTCGTCCGGAAGTGTAGTGACTGTTCATAACGAGTTCAGCAAGTGATCCACGACCACAGTGACGAATCACAGACACACGCTTGTTTGTATTGGGAATGAAAATACATTGAGTTTTGATGTCATCAATTCCACATAAAACATTAAAAACTTTCATATAGAGACCCTTTCGTTTTTTTTTTTCTTTTTAGAAAAATATCAAAGTTGCGGGTATTTTTTATATACGATTTGTTTTTGATGTTTGGTATTGCTTTAAAGACTCGTTCCTGGCAGTTTTCTAAACTGTTCCCGTCTCAAGATATTAAAGATTTTTTTCCAAATATATGTGTACATATTTATCAATGTATTCAATGTAGGAATAGCTTCTGTGGAGAGCCAAAATCATGCCTTCATATACATGTATCATGCTTAAAGCGTACAACGATAGAGCCAATAACTTTTTTAATATTTTTTCTCCCGAGCTGAATGTAGTCTAATGATTTTATTCAGCACAGGTAGATTTATGTTGCGGTGGGAGAATTTGGATATTTATTGATGCTCTTCTAAGAAATATATTTTTAGAGCCCATGTGCCATTTTGTCAAGAACATGATAAACGACTTTCATAAACTTGCAATTATATGCAAAATGTAAAACTGTACATATAGACGTATATTCAGACAAGTTTACATAGTAGACATCCGTACGAGGCATAAAAATAGAATCAACATTTATTCAAAGATGTATCTATCTCATAGATCAGCGTTTCTTAAACTGAGGTGCTAACAGCCTCTGGGGGTTCTGAAATAAGTTTTAGGGGCTTCTGGGAAGTGTTGAATATATGGCAGTACTTTAATTTAGTTTCCTTTTATCCTTCTATTAACCAGAGTCAAGGGAGTGCTAGACTACCCAGACCTGACTACAGGGTCGGTTAGGTTAAGAAACGCTTTCATAGGTTGACAGAGAAACAGATGTCTGTCTCATAACAAATATTTAGGAACAACATTCTAGCCACATATTTTCTATATAACCATTAATAAACATATGGGAATTAAAACTTGTAGGACATTAGATATATTCATCGCATATGAGCAAGAAGACCATGTTGGTTTGAGGTATTTCTACTGAGAGCTAGAGAATACATATCTCTTTAGGAGGAATATAAATTCATGATCTACAATATATGTACTTCTTTGGGGTTAATGTCTGGGGACATACATGTATATATATATATATATATATATATATATATATATATATATATATATATATATATATATATAATGAAGGTGAAAAAGAAGTCACGGGTCTATTTCCGAGGTCCTTAGTTTATTCCTGACTGGTTTGGCTCTATGGTTGTTGAGTAGAAGCATAGTGCGGAACCGGTCAGGATTACACTCAGGAACTCGGAATTAGACCCGTGACTTCTTTTTCCACCTTCATCAACTTGTCACAATGCACCAGCATATATATATATATATATATATATATATATATATATGTATATATACATATATGTATATATATATATATATATATAATACTATAATATATATATATATATATATATATATATATATATATATATATACTGTATATATATATATATATATATATACTGTATATATATATATATATATATATATATATATATATATACTGTATATATATATATAAAACTTAAACCCACTCTTGGAGAAAGATAAGCTGAAATACAGAGTAAACCGTATATTTCGACCACTGAGTGTGGTCCTCTTCAGCAGTTACGACACCTACGTTACTTGATTTTATATATATATATATAATGCATAAAAAAGTAAATGTGATCCTCAAAATATAAATAATAATTTTGTTTTCTTTCCTTATTTTTCTGTGCATTTATGATGGCTATGCCTTTTTTGAATAGAAGTTAAGGAAGTAAATGGCGAAATACATTAGACCGAGAGAGTAAATGATGGATGAAGGGATGAGACTCTGCGCCATAAACCGATCGAATTGTAACTGATGGACGACGGAGACGTCTTGGTATTTTTCAACTGACAGGGGCCAAATCGCAAAACGATAAGAAATATTTTTGAGCTAAAAGAGCTCCAAAGCTTTCCTTTGGAAGAAAAGGAAGTGGTCGGTTCTTGCAGAAAAAAGAAAGTTTTATGGTATGAAGGTAAACATTTCTAGGATAACATAATAAAGAGATAAATAGAATAAAATAAAACTCCATATTAGGTCCTAAATATAACTGATTATATATATGCACATAAATTTGGTATGCTGGTTTAATGGACAAAGATGATATGGAACAATAGAGCCGAGGAGACAATGGGGAGCTATCTATGCAGCTGCAGATTCTCAGGAGGCAAACGACCCATCTACACGTCGAGTATTATTGATTCATACAGGGCATCCTGTACACAGATGCCCTATACAACTCATTATAATCAATGAGTGTCTTTAGCTTTCAACATCGTTATTCTTGAAGGCCTTACGGTTATCTTTGAATGAAAATTGTATTTCAAGAACTTTATGTAACATTTTTCCAAGAATATTCTGGTTCGAGACCGTAAACACTTTTTTTCTTTAGGGGTCTAGTCTTCGGGTAATCTTTGAGTCAAAAACTTTATCCTAAATATCTGTTGTTCTGGACTGAGAGGACCTTGATTAATAGATAAATTTATTTCATTTTCATGTGGCAAAACAAAATTCAAATGAAATAGTTTAGTGCTACACTGAATAAAACACACACACACACACACACACACACACACACACACACACACACACACACACACACACACACACACACACACACTATATATATATATATATATATATATAAAACGAGAATCGTACAAAATTAGGTAATGACGGCAGTTAGCAGTCAACCTAGATTTTTCAAGAGTTAGGGTAACTCCAAGTTTGAGTCCTTTTGTAGCTCCTATGGCGCAATTGATAAGGTGACGGCTTGGCATCAAGCTAAGTCTCGGTTTGATTCCCGGGGAGACTGTCGGAAATTATTTTTATGATTCTCGCTGTTACTAGCGATTCACTTTAGGTATTTACAACGGCTAAAGCCCATCAAGGTTTCGTGTCAGCTTACCATTGTTCATGAGTTCGGAGACTCGGTGAAAATTAGGTAATGAAGGCAGTTAGCAGTCAATCTAGATTCGTTGGGAGTTTGTTTAATTCCAAGTTTGAGTCCTTTTGCAGCTCCTATGGGTCAGTTAGGTGACATCATGGCACCAAGTTAGGTCTCGGTTCGATTCTCGGGGTGACTGAAATTATATATATATATTAACATATATATATATATATATATATATATATATATATATATATATATATATTAACATATATATATATATATATATGTGTGTGTGTGTGTGTGTGAGCGTGTGTGACTGTGTGTGTGACTGTGTGTGTGTGTGTGAGCGTGTGTGACTGTGTGTGTGTGTGCGTGTGTGTGTGTATGTGTATACAACTAGTTACACACACACACACACACACACACACACACACACACACACACACACACACACACACACGACTCGACGACGCGGTTGGTAGAGTTCCCGCCAGCTACTACGGCGGTCCGGGTTCGAATCCCGCCCAGGGCTGAAATAATTTCAGTATCACTGCGTTACGAGTCGTTACTCCAACTCTCGTAGGCGGGGAGCTGGGTGTGTGTGTGCGTGTAAGGTCACAGCATTATCCATATATCGGTCATGTATGAGCTCTGAGCTCTCTTCCGGCAGGGAAATAACTGTCGATCACGAATCGAACACGTGATCTAAGACCATGGTGAATCACACATTCTTATAATGCTGATGCATATATTCATGTCTTAGATACAATGGGTTCCAATAATCTTGGCCTATCTTGATTCGTCCTCCGTGGGGCACTTGGCACGAACCAAAGTTGGCACACTGGGCGCTATATCATTCTTCATTGTCGGGATATTTTTGGCTTCCTGTGCTGGGTGAAGACTTCGAGATGTGATTTATTCTCGGTACAAGGCTATGACCCATGAGGTCGTGTTTCGTGGCCACCATCCATTAAGTAGACGGGATGATTTCCTTCAAATACAGCCCAGAGAAGTATGCGCGCCTGCTCTTGTGAAGTGTAGCACCTCATGCAAGAGACAGTGTGGTTTGATTTATGACCATTCTTGTTAAGCCAGTGGCCCAGGGATAGACCTCGTATTTCTTTCTCTACTGCGCTCGAGCAAGACAATACTCTTGGAGCGGTAGGGAAGAAGAATTCAGGTCCATGACTGTTGTCTAATAATAGTTTCACACACATGGCCGATTCTCGGTAACTGTTGTGAATTTGAATGGCTAGAAGACTTCTCTTACAATATTCTAGACATCCCTAAGAATATGTCAACAATGTGTCCAATATTTGTATTGCCTTAACTTCTCTTAATCCGTCATTCGTTTTTTCAATATATGACGCAATGGTATTTTGATATTTGGAGATTCGAAAAACAAAATATTGTGGCTGAAGTAGCTTCTACTCAAACGAACTCTCAACAGTTGGCGGAATTGGGTCCTTTGTAAAGCGAGTTTCAGAGAAGACCAACCTCAGTGAGTGACCGAAGGAAAGAAAGTGGGGTGGGGGTGAAGAGTCTTGAAAATATTTTATCTAATTGAATTACTGGTGTACGTCAAAGCAAGTATAAGACTCTGAATAGGCTCGTTTTCCTGTAATTTGAAGGCTTGTATTATGTTTATAGACGTACAGATGATGGGAATTACGTTTAGGAGGATACAAGGAGAGTGGGTCTAGCTTTTGACAAATGTAAAGTGTTGCTGCCGTGTCTAGTTGTTAACGAAAGGCTTCTATACTGTAGTGGTTATGGCGCGTCCACACGCGGCATCGACATATGATAAACCTGATGAAGTGAACCGGCGTGACGCCATGGGTGTTTGTTAGGACTTCTGCTACCAGTGAGACAGACGGGTAGTGGCAACTACATTCTATTTCGAGTGTTCCTTAGCGTGCGCCCATGCAAGTCTCCAACATGTGACCAGCTGGACGAAACGCCGGGGATCTGGTCCAGTATTCCCCCCTTTCCATCCCCTGTATTTACGCCAACTGGGACGCACCATCCCGTGTTTCCGTCTGTCCACTTTGACACTTGTTTGCTACTTCTGCGGACGTGCCATTAGGCTAACAAGTTTGCTTATATCTGAGACGTTTTCTTCAGACGAGCTGTCAACTTAGCGCGGCGCATGTGTAGTAGCGCTATTAGGTATTAGATTTCAGAGAATGAGAGACTTTTGCTACATGTACAACTGCAAATCAGTGAAGCTGACTTACCTGAACGTGACATGGAACATATTCCAACTAAACAGACTCGTAACTCTGTTATGAAAATAAGATAAATAACAAGATAACTCGTACGTTGAATTTCAGATAGTGCTATTCAGCAGGGATTCACAAAATGTATCCCATCATTATCCATTACTGTTCCTTGTCTTTTAGGGATAACTTCACCGATGAATGAGATTACTATGCATTCACTAACTACCACTAGGTTTGGGTCGTGACCCCGTTAGACCTACTACGAGTCTATGAATCGCACATTATGAGCCATTGCTATAGAGAAACACTTGTGGCTAC
>NC_134818.1:18298649-18301149 GCF_046742065.1 Oratosquilla oratoria | reverse complement strand
TTGTTAAAGTATCTATATTTTTCAAACTCTCGAAATTAATTTGTTCGATACACGTATTATATATAACATTGCAATTATGATTGTTTATGATTTATAGTAAGAATCTCTTACATGTGTCGGAGAATGTGATATTCACAACGAATAAAAAGTTGATTAATTTAGATATATGGCACTTGTTACTCAATGATAACCCAGCGACAGCTTAATTTTACAATTACTTACTAGGAATATAAAGGAAGAATATAAAATATCGTCTAGAAGATATTTTAAAGGTGTATATCCCCAGAACAAAACAAATGGCAAGGTTGTCGTTTAGGTTCATTAGTGTCAGTGGGTTTGACACTGGAGGGACCGAGTACATCAGCCTACCTCTCAGACTTCTGCCAGAGTCTCTTTTTTATTATTTCGTTCTATGTTTTCTAATGGTAAGTTAACATAACTGGCCATCGAACCTGGAAGAGCAAAATACGCAGGAGCATATCCAAGTTGGTGGAAGTTAGCTCGGAAGGGTAATAATAAAGATGAAAAATTCGAGAAGAGAGACTGAAGAATGATAGGTAGAGATATAGAGATAGACAGTGATAAATAGATATATAGATAGAAAGATTATATATATATATATATATATATTGTATATATATATATTATATATACATATATATATATATATATATATATATACATATATATATATATATATATATGAGAGACCCTGAGGCGGCGAGACCATGAGACCGCAAGATGACGAGATCGACGGGAAAAAAACTGCGTGTGTATGTGTGTGTATGTAAGTGTATGTGTATGTGTATGTGTGTCTGTGTGTGTGCGTGTGGGCGCGCGTGCTTATTAGCGACCGTCTATATAAATTTTCTTTTTACCACGTATCAGATAATAAATCACGTTTACTCGCGTAAGTGCAAAATATTAGCTCGTCAGGTTTCCGTAGCAACTTGGTTTTCATTGCCCCACACACAATGTTTCATCCTAGATGAAGTCCACGCTATATAATCATCTCTAGAAAGGTAAAAGAATATCTTCTGCGGGCAGTTGTTTGATCTTTGAAACGAACTAATCAACTCCTTGTATAAAAGGAGTTATGGAAATGCATTTAATGCTTTAATTACTTTTGATCCTAAACTGATTTATTTGATTTGAAATGCTTATCTTGATTTGCCTTTGAAGTTGTATATTTGTGACCTTTTATGTGATTACATTTGATGTTGAGGTTGATGATATGTCCTACAGGTAAATATGGTGTATATAAACAAGAAGAAGTGCAATTAAATTGTATTTCTATATATAAACACAAAACAAATCTTCAACAGATAAGACGAGGATGAATATTCAGAAATACAAAGATACATTTTCTTTAGCAGACTATCAGAAAAAGCAAACAGGTCTATAAGTGAGGAAACAAGACAGAAAGGAACCATAAAGATAAAAGAAACAAAGAGACAGACGGCCGGGGGGGAAGGTGGAGGAGAAAAACAAACACTTTTGATCCTCCGAAAGGTCCTACCTAGCTTTTCTATCACCACGTCTGGCTGCACTGAAACGAGGCTCTCTTCCAAGGGACGACAAGTTAAAGATGGAATTTTATGGCTGACCAGGCAAGTCCTTGGCTTCTCAGAGTTTACGAGAAGATGGATGTGCTCAAGCGAAGAAAAGATTAAAGTTGAAAAAAGATATATATATATATACAAAAGGAAGTATGGGAGTATCGTGAAAAAAAATGTAATAAAAGTAGCAAATGTTCGACCACCGAGCAAAGTAAAAATTTTACATTTCTCTGATTTTCAGTGAATTTGAATAGATTTTCATGGGAGTTGTTTAAAAAAAACATTTATCCATACGTTAAGAAATGTAAGACTCTCAATATTTGGAAACATGACGTGCCTTAGAAAATATGCGGAAAAATAAAGAATATTTTAATTTGAGATTATGGCTGAATTGACAGCACATGTTGGAAACTCATTGGTTTATATGTAATTATTTACTTTTCTGCATGCGACCACTTCCGCACAGGCACTTTATTAAATAACTTCTCGCGTACATGGCATGTGTACAAGGCACGAAATGTGGGAGAGAAAAGTATGAGAGAGAGAAACAAAGAGAGAGAAAGAGATAGGTAGAAAGATGTAGAGAGCGGGAGAGAGGGAGGGATAGAAAGAGATAGAGAGGGAGATGGAGATATAGAGAAAGATTGTTTTAACACTTCTAAAAGAGACCAAATAATTTCAATTAACAATTCTCAGAGTTATGGGGGTAGAGGAGAAACTAATGTATTTTTGGATTTTGAAAGGGATTGAAGAGAAATGCACAGGCGAAAAATCGCGGAACGCGGGCTGCTAGAGTTAAATTTCCATCTACTTTTGAGAATAATAGATGTCAGTTTACGTCACAATTAATTACTAAAGATAACTTAGTCGAAAAAAAAATGTCTCAATGAAATACGTGTAAAAGTAAAACAACTTTAGATAGGAGTATCATGCTTACAATT
>NC_134818.1:18281149-18293649 GCF_046742065.1 Oratosquilla oratoria | reverse complement strand
TTTTGAGACGGGGGCGGAGAACCCCCCCCGGATAATTATTGCTTCTCGTCTCGGGAAATAGCTGCCTTTATGACGTCAGAACTTTTTTTTTCCAGATATCAGATACGTCCGTACGTGACCAAAGGTAACTGGTTCCAGTTTGTAGGGGAGAATATCGATAGGTCTCCAATATTCATTGCAGTCTGTCCTTTCAATATATCCTTGAAAACACATATAAGCACGAGTCAAATATTCCAAAGGGTTAATCAATATGACTAACATTTCGGCATTTATGTAACTTTTCCTGATCTGAATAAAATCACATGGTGACTTTCAGAGTCGAGCTAGCTCTAAAATATTAAAGCATAAAGCAATCTCGTATGTTTTTTTTTCTAATATCAAATGCATTTACCATTGCGTGCAGTTCTGTAATGGTAGATTTGCTTTGCATAATATTTCTTATATCCAATTCTGTCTTTTGTCTTTATTACTTTCCAGATTAAAAAATGTAATTTTCATTTTATTCTTTTATTATATAAACTCTTTTTTGTTATCTTATGTAGATTTATATTTGAGTATTTCATGTTTGTCTGCGCTTTCATGTACGTGTGTGTGTGTTTGTAAGTATTTGTATTTGTTTTTGTGTATATGTGTGCGTATATGTGTATGTATACGGGTATATTTCTGTTAATATATCTACAGATATGAATGATAATACACATCTGTCTCCATTTTTATTAGCCCTTTTGCAGAAAGATAGTAATTTGTAATGTCATAATAGCCATTCGTTAAAATTTTTGCGACAATATTCTCCTGACTTTGAGAGGAAATGAATTTTTTTTCCTGTCGTAATTCCAAAGTACAGTGCCATCTCTCTCGCCTGCAAACAGAGCTTATGTTGATACGTAGCGAAGTCATGAAATTTGACGATCCTTGCGAGTTCCTACATTCTTGTTTACTTCATATGTCTACTCCGCTTTGTTCTCGTCCTCTTACCTCTTCTCCTTCCCAGTTTAATCTTGTTTCTCTCATTCCTTCTCTCCTTTATTCCAATCCCTGTGCCTTTCTCCTCATTTCCTCTCTAATCCTATTTCTCCTCTTCTCCTGCCTCATCTCTTTACTACTCTTCCTCCTATTCTCCTGCCTCATCTCTTTCCTACTCTTCCTCCTCCTCTGATCTTCCTCTTCTTCTTTCCTTTTCCTTTCCTCCTTTTCCACTTCCTTTTTTTCTTTCTTCTCCTTCTCCTTTCCTTCCTTCTTACCTTACTCTTTTTTATCCACTTCGTCTGCCTCATTATCCCTTTCTTCTTTCTCTACTTCCTTTTACTGTCCTCTCCTTTTCCTTCCGATCTTTTTTCTCAAGCGATTCCTCCATTTTTTTCCTTTTCTTTTCATTCTTTTCTTTTTTCATTTTTTATTCTCCCCTTCTCCATACTCAAGTTTCTCTTTCTCTCCTCATTCATTCTTTGTCTACCTATGTTCTCCTATTCCTCTTTCGTGCCTTCTTTCTTTCCAACTTTACTGACGCTTCAGATACACTTATTCTCCTTTTTAATGTCTCATTTCTTGTGTTTATACTTAGATTTTCTCATATCTATCTCTCTATTTTTTCAATTTTCTCGGCTCCTTTTCCTGCTTCATATCCAATGGCTCTCTGCACTTCTTCAATCCTCCAGTCCCCCTCAACTTTTTCTGTCTGGGCCTCTGTCTCTCAGGCAAATGAAGTAGTCTGACATAACCCAGATATTAAAAAGTATGAAAAAATATGACACTGCTCGATGAACTTTGTCTAGCTTCTCGACTGCAGTACCTGTTTGCTCTACTACTTTCCACAACTTTTATTTTCTTTCTTCATTTTTCCTTTCCTCTCCTCTTCTCTCCTTTCCGTTCCTCTCCATTTATTTACTTTCCTATTTTCTTCTCGTCTCTCCACTCATCTTCTCTTTTCACTTTTCTTTTCTTCAACGCCTCTCTTCTCTCGTCTCCTCTCCTCTCGTCTCATTTCCTCTCTCCCCCTAGCCTCTACTCTCCTCTCTTTTCCTCAACTCCTCTCTTCTCTCGTCTCTTCTCCTCTCTTCTCTCGTCTCTTCTCCTCTCTTCTCTCGTCTCTTCTCCTCTCATCTCATTTCCTCTCTCTCCCCATCCCTCTACTCTCCTCTCTTTTCCTATTTTCTACTCTTGTATTCCTCTTTTCCTCAACCCCCTCTTCTTTCCTCCTCTTTCTTCTCTCCTCATTTCTCTCTTGTGGTCGTGACCTCTTCGACAAAAAGGAAATCGTCAGAAAATTTTGTCCCACGACTTCGGACTAATGGCGTCTGGGGTCCTTCCAGGTCCTCCCATTTGCTTATTGGTACTGGATTGGTATTGGATATAGAACCTATACGACTCATTATTGTTTTCACTATCATGATTGGCTCCGACATCGTCGTCATCGTCGTCGTGGTCGTGGTTGTCGTCGTGGTCGTCGTCATCGTTTTCCTCTTCGTCGTCGTCGTCACCATTTTCCTCTTCGTCGTCGTCGCTGTTGTCGCCGCCGCCATAATTATATTTTTCTTATTTCTTCTATCCCTCCTCCTTTTCGTATTCATTCTCCCAATTTCTTGTCCTCATCATTATCTTTATCCTCTTCTTCTTCCTCCTCTTCCACATTGTTAAGCTCTTCGTCCTCATCATCATTTGTTTTTCCTTTCCATCATCTTCTTACTTCTCCATTATTGCATCTACTGTGTCTTTCTTCTTCTTTTATAAATTACTAATTCTTATAAAATCAGCTACTTCCCTCTCCACTCTCTCCCGCTTTTCATTGTGGTCCTCCTCATCTCGGTCTTCTCCCTTTTCATCTCTCCATACGATCTCCTCTTTCCCTTTCTTATAGAATCCTTTCTACATATGCCCATCCCACATTTTGTTTAACTCCGCGTGGGACTTTTCCTTTCTCTCTGGGTATCGGCAACTTATTTGACTAATCTCCGCATCACGTCCGTGCTGGGAATGGTGTTCATTTTCCCCTTTGTTCGCGTCTTCTATTTCCCTTTCTTCGGCGTCATCGACTTCGTTCTTCCCGCCGTTTCTCTTTGGTCACGCGGGAGGATGAGGAAGAGGAGGATGAGGAGGAGGAGGAGCTCTTGCCGTTCTTGTCGTCGTGGTCGTGGCTTCCGCCTTTGATCCATGACGTCACTGGTGGTCGTCCTCTTCCCCCTCCTCTCCGTCTCCCCCTTGTTATATAAGCCTTGATCCCGGCATTAGAGTTTTTCCAGGTTCGACTCAATTTGCCCCTCCCCACTTTTTTATGTATTTTTCCCCCCAGGACAATACTTCGGTTTTAACTTTTTCTTCTTTTCACGGGGGGCGTTGCTTTTCTTGTTCTCTCGTGTCATTTCTCCTGACCTAGTTCTTCCTCGTATTTTCTTCCTCCCTCTCTGTATCTCATATTATCCATTTACCCATTCGTCTACTTATTCATCTATCCATCCGTCATCCTACCCATCTATTCACAAGTTCATCTACCCTTTTATCTCGTATCTACCTACCCATCAATCTACAATTCCATTCATCTATCCATCTATCCATTTATTCATCTGCCCATTTATCCATATATCGATCTGTCCATGTACCCATTTGTCCATCCATCCATCCATCCATCCATCCATCCATCCATCCATCCATCCATCCATCCATCCATCATCCATCCATCCACCATCAACCCATTCATTCATCTATCCATTATCCATCCGTCCATCCGTCCATCCGTCCATCATCCATCCGTCCATCTATCCATCCGTCCATCTACTCATTACCTATCCATCCATCCATCCATCCATCCATCCGTCCATCCGTCCATCCGTCCATCCATTCATCCGTCCATCATCCATCTGTCCATCTATCCATCCGTCCATCTATCTATTACCTATCCATCCATCCATGCATCCAACCATCCATACACCCATCCACGCATCCATGCATCCATCTACCCATCCATCCGTCCATCCATCATCCGTCTATCCATCCATCCGCCCATCTATCCATCCATCCATCCATCTATCCATTATCCATCCATTTATCCATCCATCCATCTACCCATCCATCCATCCACCCATACATCCACCTATCCATCCATCCATCCATCCATCCATCCATCATCCATCCATCATCCATCCATCATCCATCCATCATCCATCCATCATCCATCCATCATCCATCCATCATCCATCCATCATCCATCCATCATCCATCCATCATCCATCCATCCATCCATCCATCATCCATCCATCCACCATCAATCCATCCATTCATCTATCCATCCATCCATCATCCATCCATCATTCATCCATCCACCATCAATCCATCCATTCATCTATCCATCCATCCATTTACCCATCCATCCATTTATCCATCATCCATCCATCCACCCATCCATCCATCCATTCATCCATCCATCCATCCATCCATCCATCCATCCATCCATCCATCCATCCATCCATCCATCCACCCACCATCAACCAATCCATTCATCTATCCAACCATCCATCTACCCATCCATCCATTTATCCATCATCCATCCATCCATCCATCCATCCATCCATCCATCCATCCATCCATCGATCGATCCATCCATCCATCCATCCATCCATCCAACCATCTACCTGTATATCCATCCATCCATCTACCCGCTTATCCATCCATCTACCCATCTACCCACCTATCCACCAATAGTGTATATCCATCCACAGATGTTTACTCCGTTCACAGCAATGTTTCATCAATGAAAGTCCTTTGTCCCACTGGCGTTGTCTTATCCTTGACCTCTCTGTTGTGCTCCTCTTTTTTTTTTTTTTTTTTTTTTTTGAGGGGGGGGGCTTCAGATCCCCTTACGATCTCTTTCATGCCTTTGTCTAGCTGATCTCCTGTGCATTGACCTTTTTTTTCTCTTTCGTTTTTCTTATGTTCCAATCTCGTTTGTGTGTTTGCCTTCTTTGACCAGATTCCCAAATTGTATTTTTTTTTTATCGTGAGCTGATCCTTGCGCCTTCGATGGTTTTCTGATATTTTCTCAAATTCATGAGGGCTTCTGTGTATTACGTCCTTTTTACACTCGGTTAATCTCTGTTTCTTTTCGTTCTTCATGTCCTCTATCTATCTGACTTTTGCTGTCCGATCAATGTCTACTATATCTTTATCATTTCATTCGTATAATTTTATTTTTTATTCTATTCGACGGCGGGTAACATCTCCCACCTTTTTCACTCTTGTTTTTTTTTTTTAAATAATTAAAAGATATCATCCTTTATCTGTTATGTATAATTTGATTATATTTCCAGATTTTCTTTATATATGGGATTGGATATGAGACCTGTACACACTCCATTCTTTATTCCATATAAATCTATAAGGGCGAAGTTTAGCAGATATAATTATTTAACATTAACTTGTGCGAATTATATAATTACATCATCGTGTTTTATGTTTCTTGTCTTTTCCATGTTCTGCCGTCTCTCTTTCCGCTAGAACCTCCTGTGTTTTTTGTTCATATGCATACATACACGTTCACTTTGTTCTTGTTGAACTGTTTATTAACTTATGAACGATCTACTTTTTTTCTCACACATTTTCATTTTTATTTTTCTTCCATTTCTCAAAGTATTAAGTTATAATTTCATTATAGCTAATGCACTTTTATTTCCCTTGCAATCTATTAGCATCTTTTCCGACCTCTTCTGTTTATATGTTCTCCTTTATTTTTGTTTTAAGTTTTAAAGGTTCCTGCTTCATCTCCTGTCTCCCTCCGTACGACTACCTAACCTTATTTTTCTGTTACGTTTATCAGATTCCTGCGCACTCTTTCAATGACCAAACCTGAAGCCTCCCCAGCTTTTTGTCTTTATTTTTCTTTGCCCAGTCCCTCGCTCCTCTTGTTGCTCTTTGATCCTCGAGTCTTATGATTTGTGTTGTCCTCATTGTCCCTTTGATCAAAACATATAAAACTCTCTTGTCCAGCTTTTTGTTGTATTATTTATCACTTAGATATTTGACCTATTCACTAATTCTATTTGCTCTGTATCTGCATCTATGCTTGATCCATTTACTTTTTATTTCATTTGTTTTTTCTCTAGATAATTTTGTCAATTTGCAGTTGTTTTCTCTTTATTTGATATATTTTAAATTATTTTTTAATTGGGATAGTAAGCTGATATTGTTCAGATTATTATACCTACAACATCTTAGTAACAAAAGATAAAATAAAAAAGACAAAGAAAATTCTTTGTTTAATTCATTCCAGCTGATATTGTTCAGATTATTATACCTACAACATCTTAGTAACAAAAAAATTAAGTAAAAAAAAAAAAAAAAATCCTTTGCTTAATTCATTCCAGCTGTCGTTTGAGTAATGGCGCTATTATTAAATCCACAATTATATGTAGAAAGAATAGTTTCTGATGAACCCAGGGTAGTCCATAATCATATAGACTAGACATTCATCACTGGCACAAGGGTCTTAAGTGTAATTGTATAACTTCTTTAACTCTATTCTGCCATTTAACTGATTGTTCTACAACTAATTGAGTGACAAGATAATAACAATAGTGGCTGAAGTGCACCAAGGCTGTCTTTTTCCCACCTACATACAGACTATATACGAATGACCATCTAGAACTGACTTAAATATACAATCAAGTCCTTATCCATCCTCTCTTATGTGGACGACGATAAACACATAAGGAGACACACAATATAGAAGGGAGCTTTACACAAAATGAAAAACCTATTTGACTTTATACACGCATGAGAGAAGGAAGGATATCAATATCAACGCGTGGAAATGCAAAAATGCCTACTTTCATTGCAGCAAAACCAACAGAACAATCATAAGAATACCTCTTTAAAAAAAAAAAAGAAAAAAAAAATCCAAGTGAATGGTTATGCCAATATACTTGGAAACATACTGCTTGGAAGCATACTGGACCTGAACTACTTTCGTAATCAAAGATCGAGGGCTAAGACTGCGTTGGGCAGACTGAAGAACTTCAAAGGTACGACATTGCTCACCAAACGTCGACTGTACCTAGTGCTCCACAAACAACTAATCTATTAAGAAAGGTTTACAACTACCTTTCATTTCATCAAAATTAATCAAATTCAAGCTTTCTGACTCGTTTCGCTACACTGCAAACCTTAAAACACTAAATCAACACATACACTCCAATCCAGACATCTTGGAAGAGTTCATGCCAAGCACAAATATCTGATACGACACATAACACCAAGATCCCACAGCACAAACTACATGTTTTCTGATCCCTTCTCTTTACACATATACACAAGAAGGTGTGTCTGAATTATATCTTTTTACCAATCATGGCTGATCTGGGTTGATTGTGAAATGTGCTGTATTTTTCTCCGAGTACCATCGCATAATTTCTCTAATAATTTTATAGTAGTGTGCCAGCGGAAATAGGATAAGTTTGGGACGCTGGTCATTTTGAAGTTATCACGATTGTCGTATCTATATGCATTTTATAATTTGGGTATTTGATCTATATTATTTTCATCACATATACACAGAATTTTTATGTTGTCTCACATCAACTCGCTCCTCGTTGCTAACAGACATACACCACATGAACAATACCACTCCCACAAACACAGACAGCTACACATAGTTTTTCTTCTGCTGAAGTTCACTTCCTTTTCGTTTTTCTCTTCCTTCTCATTAAAAAAGTCCGTCTTTCTGCCTATCTCTACTACTAAATCTCAACCTTCCTTCTCGCTTTGTTGGTAAATTTAATGAACGCCTGCTCACTCCTTCTTTTATCCCCTGAGGCTCGACAAATAAAGGACTAGAATTTATTCACTGGTAATAGTTCTTTTTGCACACAACTATTGTTTTGTTTCCTTACAGATTCTTCTTCTCCCATAAATACAAATCTTGTGAGAATGGTAGGACTAAACATGATCCTATTTATCATGAGTGAATAAGTTTTTTTGTATTAATAAATTTCTTTTCTATTCTAGTTTATATTTCAAACATAACGTTTCAATTCCTTCATCGATGTGTGTCATATATCTTTTCTTTCTTTTCATCAACTAATTATGTGATACCTTGTCTATTGTTCTATTCTTCTACTCGTCTTCGTATGTGCACGTAGGTGTGTATATGTATTTGTATGTGTGTGTATGTGTTTGTGTGTGTATATATGTGCATGTGTGTTTTTGAGAGCCAATATCTTATTTCTTATCATAATTTTCTTTGTAAACCTTTTCATCCTCATCACCTTAAAAAAAAAAAAATCTTGTTTCTATTCTTCTGTTTGTCTCGAACACAACACCCGTATTTTGAAAAAGTTGCACCTCGCAAGAATTCTTTTTGTCTTCTCTGGTCTTTGCCCACGAATATTCTTTGTTGTTGTCTTCGGGATCCAGAAGCGGAGCTCTTTATGCTCCAGTCCTTATTTCTCTTCCAGTAACATTCGGCCTCATTTCTGTTTTTCTTCCGCGTCCCCCATCTCGGTTCTTGTACTTGTCGGCTTGATGCTGTTTTCTTTACATTTTGGTGCTCTTTCCCTTCCCTCCCTCTCTCTGTCTCTCTTTCTCTTTCTCTCTCTATCTATCTATCTCATCCCCTCTCTGTCTCCTTCTCTTTCCCTCTCTCTTTTGTCTTTTAAGGTTCTTGTTCTTCGTGTATTTCTGAATGTCCTTCGCAACACAGCTGAATCAAAGTGCCTGTTGTTAGCAAGGACAAAATCTTAATGCCTCACTGTCATACCATCCATTTTCTGAACAAATACCTTTGTAAGAATCAGCAAATACGCTCACTCTTTCCTTCTGCAGGGAAAGTCTGAAAATTCCTTCCTTTTGATTTCTTTCCCCTTATTTTTTATGTTTTGTTTTATTCTTGTTTTGCAAAAGCGGAATATGAAGACACTTCCTACCCTCTAGCACTTGATTTCACAGGTTATTTTGCGTATATCTTCAATCCATTGCCCAAATTTTGTAATACCCAGGGAATATGTCTTTATTTGTATATATTCCTATCATGTCTATAAATTTCATGGCTCCAGTAACCACTAGCATGAAGGAAGTGATATAAACATCGTAGGAGAAATAAAAGACATTTGTGATGTGTCCTTTGTTTATCTTTGTTTTATTTTTTTCAAAAGATCTTGGTGTTGTATTAACTGAGGGACACGAAAGGAATCTCAAGTATTCACATGACAACTTTTATTTCTTGTAAATATATGGACAAAACAGATTCTGTAGCCTCACACACAAGCAAAACATTGGGATCAAAGGTAAGGGAGACAGTGGAGGAGGAGAACAAGAACCAGGGAAAATGGTGGAGATCAAGTATAGGGAGGGGAGATAGAATGAGGAAGAAAGAGAAAATGGGAAAAGAAAACGGGGCGGTGGTGTAGGAGGAAAACGAAAACTATGAATATATCATGATATGAGAAGAATGACAAGGAAGATGAGAGTGAAGGCAAAGATGAAAGTGAGGATGAGGACGGAGATGAGGATGAGAATACAGACGAAGATGAGGATGTGGTAAAGGTGAGGATTAGAATGAAGAATAGGATGATGATTAGGATAGATATGGGGATGAGGGTAAGAATGAGTGAGTGTGTTGATGAAAAGCAAAATTAGAATGTGAGGAAGAGGAAGAACAGAAAAAAGGAAGTGGGGGAAAGAAGGAGGAGGAGGAAAAGGAAATGAAGGAGAAAAGGAGTAGAAGGAGGACGGGATAGGAAGGAGAACGAAAAAGAGGAGGAAAAAGAAGAGGAAGAGAAGTAGTAGAAGTACGAAAAAAGAAGAGGAAGAAAAAAGGTGGAGCGTTATTAGTGTTATTAATGTTAGTGTTGTTATTACTATCATAATCATTAGTATTATCTTCCGTTAATCTTGTCAGCATTATCATGGCTGATGTCATCATCATAATCATAAACATCATCATCATCATCCGTCGATCCATCATCATTATCATCCATCGACCCATATTCATCATCCCTCCATCCATATTCATCATCTGTCGATCCATCATAATCATCCATCGATGCATCATCATCCGTCGATCCATATTCATCATCCGTCGATCCATATTCATCGTCCGTCGATCCATCATCATCATCATCATCATCACCATCATCCAATCCATCACCCATCATCCAATCAATCACCCATCATCCAATCCATCACCCATCATCCAATCCATCACCCATCATCCTTCAGTCCATCACCCATCATCATCATCATCCTTCAGTCCATCATCATCATCCATCAACCCAACAACATTCATCCACATTATCATCCATCAACCCATCCATCATCATTCATTCATCCATCCATACATCATCTATCGACCATCATTATCCATCGATCCATCATCATCACCCAATCATCCATCATCACCCATTCATCCATCATCATCACCCATTCATCCATCCATCATCATCTATCAATCACCATCATCATTCATCCATCGTCATCATCCATCCTCCTCCTCATCACCCATCATTATCATCCGTTATCATTATCATCTATCATGAATATCATCCCTCATCATTATTACCCATATCATCATCATCATTATCATCCATCATAATTGTTACAACCATCCATCATCATCTTCATCTATCATTCATCATCATCATCCATCATCATTATTATCATCATTATTGTTATTACTTTAGCATTATCATCAGTTACTATTATTGTGGGATTAGGATTAGGAAAAGGAATTGAATTGTAGTTATGATTATGGGCATGATTATGGTTACGATAATGATGATGATGATTATTATGATGATGATTTTGATTGTGATGATTACTGTATGGTGTTGATTATGGAAAAGGATTAGAATTACGATAAGAGTTAAGTCAAGGATCAGGAATAGGATTAGAAATGGGGTTAGGATTAGCATTAAGGTTATATACAAGAAAAAAGGACGGCCTCAGGGGGCGAAACACTACTAAGGATTGACAACAGGAGCTTCAATGCATCTTGGAAAAACGTCTTTAAGAAAATACAAAGGTCAAAGTCTTAAAGAAGAAAGTGATTATATCGGAAAGTCTCTTATTTTTATTTATTTATTTATTTATTTTTACCTTTCTACTCTTCTTCAGATGGAGAATGTACGATGGGATAAAAAATGAGCCAGTGGCTCTTCACTCTGAAAAGGTGATTTGGTCTTCAAGTAAATATGTGTTCTTGTACAGTTGGCAAGACTGCTGCATGTCCACTTACGCGCGCAGTGTGGGTAATGTGCGTGTGCTCTAGTGTAGCGTAATTTGAGAGGAACAGATTAGGATGTTAAATATGAACCACCTTTGCGCGAGTGCGCGCGCGCGCACACACACATACGCGTATATATATATATATATATATATATATATATATATACATATATATATATCATGTTTCGGTGGACCACACAAAAACTTTGCCAACTGGTCTCAACGAAGGACCTGTACCAACAGGAACTCTCGCACCTTCGTGTGTAAGACAAATATCTCCTTCAGTGTATATGGAATTACGTGATTTTCTGTGTGAGACACTGGAATCGTATCGTATCACAGATACGTATAAAGAAATCTGTATGTAATGGTGATTATCTGAATCATGGCAAATTTTGTGTAATATATGTTTGTGTGGCGGTAAGAGATTTTGTATCATAATAACCATTCTAAGTGAGAAAAAAAAAGTCCTGTGTTTATTTTCTTGTTACAAGTTTGTGTGTGACGAAACGGCTTGTCCAGCTTTCTACCTATTGCGTTATGTGTCTTTGCTAACAAATCAATTGTATTGTGGCAATCATCATACAAATAAAACAATAACAATGTCCAAGTGCTATGGGGAAAGTTCTTTTTTTTATCTGGTTTCGTTTCAGAAATATATAATTTCATTGTATCTTTCTTGTCATTCAGTTTATGATACTCATTTTATCCTTCTTATATAAAGACATGGATTTAAATTCAAACTGATTCCTTTGGGCTGCCCAGTCTATTTTGTCTAATAGAATATATTTCTCACTCAAAATGAAAATGTTTCTGTATAGGTTTTACAGTGGGTTTGTTTATGTGATACGAATTATACAAATTTTGTTTGTTGTACGAATTCGATAATGCTGCCACACATGTATGAATATATTTGATATGAATGGCCTCCCTTAATATTTAAATGGAAAAATCTCACACTTTTTTCTATTTGACACGGTGCATCTCTATGTGTATAGAATTATGCTTTAGTTAAAAGAATTCTGTTTCGATATAACTTTCGTTGATATATTCCGTACCACATTCCGTATCATATTCCACTCATAAAGTTGATAAAAAAAATTGTTTCATAAGAATTCTTGAAAAGCTGATAAGTTATGTCATCTATAGATTCTGAGGCACAAAATGTAGGATCTTTATGCTTTTAAAAGTTGACAGTCATTAAAGAAATATTTGGAATTCTGATTTACATTCTTCTGATTTTTAACCTCAACAAAACCCAATCCATTGCAAAAACAATATTTTGAGGACCATGG